>NW_025776940.1:0-118884 GCF_021130785.1 Homalodisca vitripennis | reverse complement strand
GAAGGGGGCCCGAACGCCTTTAAACAAATGTTAACTGTGGGACACTTTAAACTCAAAGACAAAAAGAGATATCTAGATGAAACTTTTACAGTACTTAGAGGTCACCTTTTGCTAGGTTGTGGTGAGAGGATTTTTGAAGACAACTAATAATAATTTTAAATTTTAATTTTTTTTTTATTATACTTTTTTTTTACAAATTTTATTTAATAAAAAAATCAATATCTCAAAAGTTAGTGACTCAATTCAAATATGCTCTCTCGGGAAAAACTAGTTTAAGCCTATATAAAGATGTCCTGAAAGTTTCATTGGTCTCCTTTAATACTTTTTTACTTATGTGTCTTCAAAATATTAAAAATGCAACTTTCGGAAAATCAACAAAAACTAAAATAAAATCAAAATTTTTGCTATTTACTCACACTTAGTGCCCTCCAGCAGCATATGCTGGATTGTCTGGGTCTTCTGCATCTTGTTTACTGGTCCTCAAGTCTCCTTTTAAGCAAGGTCCTGCCTGTCTGATCTTTTTTTTCCAATTCTTCTGCGGCCTTTTTCACTTTTATGTATTCGGTATTTGTCTAGGCGATGCATAGCCCAATGAAGTGACTTCCCTAATTGTACCCCTAGGTGCTAAATTTACTTTACATTTGCTTGAATAGCCATCATTGAAAGACAATACAGCATCTTGGGCCCCAAAAATTTTAATGTTGTAGGCCTACGAAGGTCCTTTTAGGCACACGGTCCAAATAAGATTATTAAAGGGCCCTCTTTTGGGTTTTGTGTTTTTACCAGCTAAAGCATTTTTTTAACAATTCAGGTTAGAGAGATCTCTAAATATTGGCTTTACTTCTGACTTATGATTTCAGGAAGGTGAAAGTGCTTGTCGTTGTCATATTCTTTGCACTCGATAACTGCAATGTTGTACTTACACCACATTTTCCAGGTTTTTTTTGGACAGATTTTTCATGACTTGGCTCATTGTTACTTAAACATGAAAAGAAAGAAGGGGCCCCCAGACTGCTTTTTTCATATCATTCAGGCTGTGAAAATTTCCCTTCTTATACGTAGGCCAAAAAAAATTTCTGAGTTTTTTGAACAGCTAAATCTGTTAGCCCGATATTTTCCCGAAGCGGCTTACCATCAGCAAGCTTTTGGTGTTTTTTGTTTTCTGTTCAGTGTAGGGAAATTAAAGTTCCCATTTTTTTGAATATCCCCTTTATACACTCCAATTTACTTATTTTTTATACCCTAAACCAAGGGCTTAATACTGAAAAAAAAATAACTATAGCACTTTAAAAAGAAAAATTATCTAAACACAAAATGTTGTTGAAAATTTATCGCTAAAAATTACGTTGAAAAGCATACATTAAATAATGTTCTATTTTAAATTTAGCGCTTTATAAAAAATGAAGTTTTTAAATATCCCCTGGAAAGGGGAAAAATTCAAAGAAAATTAAAAAACAATAATAATCAAAAAAATTTAAAAAAAAATTTTAATTGGGGGCTTTTTGGGGTGCCCTTAGGCCCCCAGGGACAAAAACGGATGCATGAAAAAACCTGTTTCTTTAGCAGTATATCCGAGTAAATTCCATTTTCCCTTTGAATGATGCTGAATAACTAATTAAAAAATTTTTTTTAAGAGCAAAATTTTCTATAAAAAAACCAAATGTTTGGTTTTTAAAATTTTAAGTATAACTATTTTTAATTCCACTTGTCCCCTGCCCAAATTTTTTTTAAACCTCCCTTTTTATTTACGGGTTGCAACAGTCTTAAAAATAGAAACTCTGAAAAGCGAATCAAATCGGGAATTTGGGTGAATTCATATATGGCGCCCTTTTTAATTATAAAACGTGTTATATTTATTTTCCAAATCCCAACTTCTCTCACTTGTTAACGATAAAATTTCAAGAAAATAACTTTATTGAAAACCAAAACATTTTGGGCGAAGGAAAAGTTACAAACAGAAGAGAAAAAAAGTTAGAAAATTCTTTGGGTTTTAAATTTTAAAGGTTTTAAAAATTCTTGGACTGGGGGCATAAAGTTCCCGGGTTAAAAGAAGACAGCTTGACCAAAAAAACCCGAAGACGCCCCTCAGAGGAAATGCAAAAAACCTTTCCCCGTATTGAGTGAGTTGTATCTACTACTTAAGGTTTTGGGTTATATTATTGTGGGAAATGGGGTTTTGTAGCTGCCAAAAGCAAACAATGGGAAAACTTCCTCGACTTTTCCCTATATCAAAAATTTTAGCATTGATACGGGCCCAAATTATGAATAAATCAAAACTACTAACTTGTCTGCAATAAGACTGAAAAGCGAACAAGGGGAAAAACATTTGTATACCCAAATTTATTTTTTCAGGGTTAAAATTTAAAAAATTTTTATTTTTATAACGTATTTTTTTTTAATTTTCCCCTTAATATACATGGGTCAAATCACTTAATAAATTTTAATTTAAAACGTTTTTCCCAACAAAAAAAAACCCCATAAACGAACTTTTCTTACAATTGTTAAAGAATTGATATCCTTTTATCCCAAAAATATCGCTCGGGTTTAAAGAATCTTATACATAAAAAAAATTTTAAAAAAAAAAAATTTAAAACAATTTGGAAAGGGTAAAGGAATATAAAACTTTTAATTTAAATTCAACGGGCTTCACTGGCACATTTCTCACGAAAACTTTGTAAATTAACCGGTCTTTACTTTTTTTAAATTTATTTTTCGTTGAAAGCACGGGGGATACGTTTTTTGTTTCCTCGACATTGGGGACAACAAAAATATTAAATTTTTTTCATTCATATTTCTTTTAAAACCTTTTACAAAAGGGTTTCTTTCTAATGTTGGGGAAAAAAATTTTTAACCGACCCGTTCTTAATCCTGTGAAAAACCCGTTTATTCCCCACTTTGTTTAATTTTATCCGGTTAAAGGGGAGGAATTCGGATTTTTTTACTCCTTTAATAGAGTTCGGCAGTCCCTTTAAAAAAAATTTATAATTTTTGTGCCACAACACCCATTTTACCTACCTCCATCCCACAACGCATGGGGGGACGGTTTGAGTGGAAAAACCTTTTCTAAAAAAAAAACGTTCTTTAAAATTCCCCCCCCCAACCCCCACGGGGGAACATTTTTAAATTACTTTTTTAAACAATGACCCTTACGGGGGAAAACGTCAACCCCACCTGTCTCCCCAGGGTGTGGGTCCCAGGGGATAAAAAAAAAAAATTTTGTACAGTACCCTGGGGCCCGGGCCTCATGAAAGGGGGTCTTTGCTTTTGTTAAAAAACCCTATTTTTGGGGAATTTAAACTAAAGCAGTCATTAACAAAGAACAAAGGACCACGAACAAATTCTTGGGGTATAGCTGAAAAAGGGTTTTGGGGGGAAATTATCATAATTAAATCTATTTTAAAACCCCAAAATTTAAATTTAATTTATAAATTTTAAAAAAAAATTTTTTTTCTTTTTAAAAAGGGTTTTTTAAAAAAAAACATTAAACCCCCGGTGGGTATATATTTTTGGGCCCCCATTTTGGGAAAAAAAAGGAAGCATTTCATGGGAAAAAGGGGAAAGGGGGAGAAATTTTTTTTTTTAAATATTGCTCCCCGGGTCCCATCAAACAAAAAAAAAACCCTTAATGTAAGGACAGGAAAGATAGGGGGGGGCGCGAGTACCCACCCGAGGGGTTTTGACGGAAAAGATTCCCAAAAACTTTTTTTGCAAAACCCCGCAATTCTAGAGCTTTATAACCCGTTCTTTCGGTGTTGGAGTGAGGGGCCCCCCCAATACAACCTTTACGTGTGACAAGTCTTTTCAAAAACCCCCTTCCCCAAATCAGCGACAACGCAGGGGAGTGAAAAGGGACTAAGAGCAAAGCGCAAAGTGACCGCTTGTGAACTCGGCGTTACACTATTTGGGAACTCGAAACCGGCCCGTAAGGACTATTAGGCCCAAAAAGTTCCCCTTAACGCAGCCAAGGGATGAGTTCCCAAACTTCAGAACAAATCCCTTTTAAATATAACCAATTCCCGCGCCAAATCATCCTGAAAACGATTATACGGTGTTACTATTGTATTTTCTAGAAAGGGAAAAAAAATTTATCCCATAAATTTAAAATCTACCACCGGGCCGTGCATCAATTTTAATTTACAAATTAAAAAAAAAGGGTGCCCAACAAAAATCAAGTTTTTTTAAAAGTACCAAATTATTTTAAAGTATCGACAACATCAAAAATTTAAGAAGTACAAAATATAAAAATTCTAAAGTAAAACCCAATTCTTCAATCCTTTAAAAAATTCAAAAATGACGCTGAGCTCCCAAATCTGCCCTAAATTTCATTTGAATTTTTTCAAATTTAAAAACGGACACTATTCCCAAAAGGTATCTTACTTTGGGGTTACGTTATTTTTTTTCCCCGTCCGTCTTGTTTGGGGTATTTAAATATCTACAAAGTAAAACTTTTACTTCAAAAATTTTTTTAACTTATTAATAAATTTAAATTTTAAAAAATTTGCCCTTTCAAAAATTTTATTTCATTTTTTTAGTGTTTTTTTTTTCCCTTTTTAAATATCTGCAACTAGTCGTGTAGTATGTGCAAATTGGGTTTTAATATAAACCCCGGGAGCCTAAACCCCAGGTTTGGGTAAATATTTGGATCTTTTCATATTATTATGCGTAAATTAAAAAACAATAAAGGTTCTGTTTTAAAAGTTTCTGTCTTTTTCCAAAACAAACCCCTAGTCCATCACACACATAGAAAAAAACCCCCCAATCATTCATTAGACAAACCAAAACTAAAAACCCAAAACCAAAAACTATGTCCCCAAGGGCCCAATTTTTCCAAAAGGTTTAAAACAAACAAAGGGTTTAGTCCCAACATATCTTCCACCCAATTTAACTCAAAAATTGTCCCAACTAAGATGTGGTACTTGTACAAAAACCCATGGGGTTTTTTGTAAAAAAGAAAAACACACATTACGTAACACGTAAAGTGGGGGGGTGGCACTGTCCCTGCCCGTTTAAATCTTAAAAGGTTTCAAAAGATATGATCAAGGGGGCCAAAGGCCCTTTGGCCGTTCCTTATCACGAAAAAAAAAACAAGAACAGAGTTTTTAAAGATATAAACTTAAAGGGGTTAATCTCACAATCCCCTTGTTTTTTTACATTTAAAATACGCGGGTGCAGTCACTGGGAAAATAAAAGCAAAATTTTTGGGGCAATTTTTTAAATAAAAAAATGTTGCTTACCTTAGTTAAAAGCCTTTTGTGTCAAATACGGAATGGATAAATGTTCAAAAAGCTAACGTTTTTGTAAAAAGAAAAGAAAAACATATCAAATTTTTTTGGGTTTTTACGGGGGACGACAAAATTTATTTTTTATTTCCCCAATGGGGAGGGGTTTAATTAAATTGAAAACCCTTTTTTATTTTAAAACCTGTAAAGAAATACGACCCCCATGTGCCAAATTTTTTGGGTCTAAAATGAAAGGAATTACTGGGGAATTTTATATGTAAACGGAGCTTCTTTTAAAAGGGAAATTTAAATTTGGGAAATGGGGAAAAAAAAGAATCACGACCAAAAAGCCCTTTAAAAAGGTTTTACCGAAAAAATCAGTTACTTTTGGCTACAGATTTTAAATACAAAACGGGATTGTCTTTTTCCCCGTGGGGAAATTTTTTGAACACCCACCAAACAAAAAATGTTTTTAAAAAAGACTCTGATTTTTTGCGCTCCTCCTAAAAAAATTTTAAGATTTTTCTTTGGGGGGAATGTTTGTCTTGTATACTTTCCAAAAATAGCCAAGTCCCCAAAGTTGGGATACATGCCCGGGGTCTTTTCTTTAGCTTCTAATCTTGGTGACAAATCTGTATTCCTTTTCCCTTTCACCCGAACCAGAAATCGAGTTTTCAAAATTTAAATTTCCCTGGAATCATAAATGGCCGCCGAAAGTTAAAAAGGTTTCTGCCCCACGTTTCTGCCAATTCCACTTTTTTCTCTTTCACTGCCGCCCAAACAGCCCCCTTTACTCCCTCCTCATAAAAAAATGACGGAGCTAGATACCTTTAAAATTCCCAAATCAGTTTAAGATTGTAATTTTTTTTTAAAACAAACGTTTTCGTTTTATGGATCAGACAAATAATCGGGTTTAAAAATGTTAGATTAGTCGGAGAGGACAATTTCCGTCTAGATCCGTCTTTACCGAATCAAATTGATTACAAAGAAAACCTTTTACCCCCTTCCCTAACCTATTAAAATTTAAACTTTAATGACATTTTTAAAGTTAGTAGAGTTTTTCCCCAAGATCTTTTTCGATGGATAACGTAAAACCCCTCACTATGCACGTTTTTTCAATTTTATTTTTACACAATAAATACTCAAAAAAAGGGAATATCGTGAGGGGAGTTTTTTTTTAAAACCCCTTTCAACTACCCAAACTCTAAAAAACCAAAGGTTTTGTTATTTTCCTCACTTAAAATTTTCTGCTCACCCAAAAACCTGTTTGCTATTAAAAACCTTTTGGGAGTTGGGCTGTCGTTATGACTGCGGAAATTTCCCCACAAAACCCCGAACAAAAAAAAGGGTTAATTTTAATTACATTTTTTTTTTTAACTTACTTTAAAAACCCAAACTTTTCAACCCCAAAGGTACAAAAATTTTAAAAAAAATTTTTTAAAATCGGAAAATTTAAAAAATTCAAAGTTTCCGTTACGCATTCCAATGCGAAATTTAAACGAGAAATTTTTTTTTAAAAAAGGAAAATCAAAGAAATTTGGAATTTCTTTGACAGGTAGGTGAAATTTTTCGGGGGGGAACCCCCTTTGAAGGGGAAAATTTGGGGATTACCCTTTAAACCCGTGTATTTTCATTTTTTACATTTTTTGGTAACCGGGTTTTAAGTTTTTATTTTCGTAAATCAAAAGACGACAGGACGTACCGTACCATGGCGGGGGCGGCGGTCATGGGCCCAAATAAAAGGGGGGAAAGGGAAGGCACACCAGCACGGGCCCCAGAAACAGCACAAAAATCCAGAAAGGGCAGGGAAACCGCCAAAGATTTACGGGGAAGGCCCTAAAAGTGAGTGTGGGGCCCGGTCGTAGGACAAAAAAAAGCGAGGGGGAAAGGGGGAACAGCCCCCCTTCACTTTTCAAAACACCGCAGAACTGAAACCCCGGCCAGGGGTGCTTTGGCCCGGAAAACCCGGGCCCCCCACGGGCAGGGCAAAACCCGGGCGTTGGCAGAATCACTGCTGCCCCAGGGAAATGTCAACTTCTTTTCTTTCGCTAGGGGCAAATAAAAACAAACTATGACACAGAAATTATTTGGCCTGAAAAGGGCCTTCTAAAAAATCGTGTTCGATATCAGCCCTGTGAGATCACTCTTCGCAGGAAAAAGGTCCGGGAAAGCCCTTAAAAATTTTTGGGTACTTTAAGACTATAGAAGACCCCTATTTTTTTTTTAAGTAAATTTAACACCCCGTGAGTTGAGATACTTTATATTTGTGAAATATAATAAAAGAATAATTTTTTTTAATAAATTTTTAATTGCTTTTTTTTTTTCCGTTTGTAGAAAAATAAAATTGTAAACAAAATTTTGATTTAAAAAACTTATATTTTTTTAGTGACTTATGCTCTGGGCAGAAACAAAAAGGATTATGGGGTTCGCCCACACACCCCACGAAATAACGCCCTTAGGGTTTTGAAAATTTGGCCCCAGTGTAGCAGGTACAAGGGTTTATTGCAACATAACCGTTTCAAGCAACTTCGAGGTGGTTTGCTGTTTGGGAAAGGGGTGCCCGGGCCCCTTCGCAAGCCCCAAAGGCCAGGCCCGGCCCCTTTTGGTGGCGGTTCGGATGTCCCCTTTTAAAGGCCCAAAAATTTTAAGTGTTAAAGAGGGATTTTTACCCCCCAACTTCCCCCTGAAAAAAAGACATCTTTAATTTACCCCTTATTTTTAAACCCAAAAGGGGTGGTGGGTACAGGCGCTGGTGGAAATTTGCACATTAAAGTGGCCGAAATTTTAAAATCTTTTTTTTTAAAAACTACAACTTTAAATTTTTAAAAACCCGTCGATAAAAATTAACCCGTTCTGTAATGTATTTTAAAATTTTGGGTTCGGGCCCCCAACATTGTAGGTAGCGTGCTGACCCAAAGCCGGCTACTTTTTGGGGCCGGGCATTGAATTTTTTTTTTTGAAAAAGTCTAAAAATAATAACAAAAAGTATTTTCCGCAGGCCCCCAAACCTTCCAAAAAAAAATTTGTTCAAAGCTTTAAACTTTTAAAACCCTATTTTAATCGAAAATGCACTGGGGGATTAGTGGGGGGGAAATGGGTTTACATTATCAGCACTCTTCCCTTCCCTTAAAAAGGGGATGGATGGGTTTTTGGAAGAACCCAAAAATTCGTTTTAAATTTAATTTATTTAAGAAAAGAAAAAAAACAACTTTGAATTTATACTGAATTTTATTTACAAGGGCTTGGGAAAAAAAAAAAAAAATGGAGTTTATTTTTTTTTTTAAAAATTTTTTTTTTTAAAAAAAAAATTTGGAAAACCCAGAATATGTTAAAAACTCAAAAAAAAACCGGGTTTTATAAGTAGAAAACCTAATACAGTATATTTCAATATGGGTTTAGCCAATAGGTCAAAGGGGGTTTGTGAAATTTCGGTCCGGTTCCAACGTTCCGTCAGACGAGCGTTTTTAAATTTGATTTACCTTAGGACATTTTGAAAATTGCTCCCTTTGATAAAGGTTTTTGGGAGATTTTAATTGTTAATTTTGTTTGGGGAACTTCTTTACGTAAAGGACTAAAAAAAACCCAGTTACCGGGCCGGTTTAATTACCTTGTGTTTTTTTTAAATTGCCCCCCAAAATAATTTTCCAAAAAAACTGTCTGCGAAAACTTTCTTCTTTTTGGGTTTTAACCCGTCGAAATATTATGAAAATAATATTGCATTATTTTATTTTTTCAGTGCTCTTGTTTTTTTTTTCTTTTTCTGTATCTCAAAAAAAACTATCAAAAGGGTAAAGGGGGAAAAAACAAAACTCGGGGAACGCCCCAGGGGGGTTTCGTACCATGTAACTCTTTCCCCCCACATTGAAAATCTGTGTTTGGACAAAAAAATTTAAAAGATTTCTGTTTAAAAAAGTACGTTTTGATCCTTAAAATATAGAGTCCCACCCCTGTCAAAAGGTTTTAAACCCAAAAACGACCATTCACCCCCCAAACCCAAAACCCTATAACCTAAAAAAAGAAAATATTTTTTTTAAACAAAAAAGGTTGGGAAAATTTTTTAAAAAACCTTTCTAGAACTTTAAATAGCGGGTTTGGTTGTTTTTAAAAAAAAATTTTAAAAAAAAGGGTTTTTCCAATTTTAAAAAACAAAATTAGCGCCCAAGGAAACCCCACTTTCTTTGAAGAAAAAATTTTTATAATTGAATTTTTTTTTACAAAATTTTTTTCTCTTATTTCATTTTTTTTTCGCAAATTTCTTGTTTTATCGAAAAATGCTTATCCCAAGTCAATTGTAATCAAAAACTCGGAAACCCTTTGTGATAAAAAAAATATGTTTTTTCCGGAAATATTAAAAAGGTTTCTAGAAGACTTAATTTTTTCTCTAGGTTTAAAATAACTGACCCGTTAATTTTTGAAGTTTAAAAGGCTGTCATATTGAAACAAAATTTTGGGGGGTCCCAAAGTCTGGTCAAAAAAATTTTCGTTAAAATTTTATCGATTTATTTTATTTTTATCTTCTTCAAAAAGGGGGAAAAGAATGAAAAAAAAAACATTTCAATAAAATTTAAAATTGGAATCCGGGCCGATGACAGAACGCGCAACCTCAATTATTAGAAAATTTTAGGTAGGAACCCTTTAACCCCCCAATTACGAAAAAAAAATCACCGATTTTTTATGACCCCCTACTAAAGGAGCTACTGGGAAACCATGTGGTATTTTAAACCCCCAAAGTTTTTTGAAACCCGTGGTCAGCTAACAAATATTAATCTGCTGTTAATTTTCCCCCTGGCACGTTTTACAAAAAAGTTTTGAACTACGGCCCTTTTTAAAAAAACGGATTACTACGTAACACACTCATGGGGGGCTTTTAATTTTTTCCCCAAAGTAGAAAAAACACTATTTTTAAAAGTTTAAAAACAGGGCCACAGATTTGTGAAAACCTAAACTATAAAAAAAAATAAAATTTGAAGATTTTCACTTTTTTAAAAAAAATGTATTCTCCCTTATTTTGCCCTCAATGAAAATACACGTCATCTTTGTTTTGGGAAAAAACCCCAATGATCTTACTGGGATGTCTACTAGTAGACTGAAAAAACCCAATAAAAATCAGAACATCTACGTATTTAAAATACACCAATACTAACATCAACGTTAGTCTTTAAAGTTTTTAAAATTTACCCAGTAAAAAATTTGGGGAGTACGCCGAAAACAGACTTCAAAAAGGGTTTTACTTGAAAAATTTTTAAAGTCTAAAATTCCCCATTCAATTCTCAAGATGCCTGGGGAACATTTAGAGGGGAGAACGTACGGGGAAAGACAAGTTAACTCCTCCGGAAAACCCAGGTTTTTAAACCTTTTGTCACCTATGAGTGGTTCAATAACGCTCCCCAAATTCCACGTTTGAACTTGTACCACCCTTAAGGACTCATTCGGTTTCTACAGATAAAAATTTTTCTAAAATATCTTGCCACATAAAACACTCAAAAATCTTGTTCATTTTTTTAATAAAAAAAGGTCAAAACACCAAACCCATAAAACCAAGTTTTTTTCCAAAGGTTTTTTAAATATTTTTTTTACAAATTTATTTTATTCTCCCTTTTTTCTTTTTGCTAAGTGTATTTACCCACAAGCCCAAAATGTAAAAGATTTTCCCAAACGCTCGGGTATTTTTCCCAATGTGGTAAAATTGCACCATGTGGGAAAGGCCGGCGAAATTCCTAAATAAAATGGAGCTTCATACAAAATTTTCCGTTTTTGGGATCCTTATTTTTTCCAGGTATCACCAGAAAGACAAATTTAAAAAGAGGGAAACCCCCCAAAAATGCAATTTTTTTCCCCGTTAGGGGTGATAACGCCAGCTAACGCCCAGTCTATAAAAAGACAAAAAAACCCGTGGGAAATTAAAGGAGACAAAAAAGGGCTGAGATTTTACCCCCCTTTTTAAAAATTGAACGGGAATTGGTTCCAATAGAAAAATGTGGGGGGAGAGCCCCTGGGAGTAAAACAAATGACCACAAATACCCTGCCCCCCCGAACGCCCAAACCCCCCCCAACCTTGCGGGCTTATTCGATTTTCCTGAAAAATTGGCACCAAATGTTTTTCTAGAAATTAAAAAAAAAAATTAACCCAAAATTGTTTTTGACGAACTTTCTTGTTTTGTAGTAACAAAATTTCCGCTTTTTAAAACCTACGCCAATTTTTTGAAATTTTATTCATAAAATTTAAAAAATGGACCGGCTTTTAACAAAAAGACCAGGTTTTTCCAAAAAAAAAGAACGATGTTTAAAAATCATGCGGGTTTACGTTTCCCAATTTTTTTTTAGTTGTGGTATTAAGGGGGATGTCTCCTTTTAAATATTAATTTTAATTTTAAATCCAAACGAATATTTTTTTTTTTTTCGGGCATCCCTTTTTGGAAATTTTTCAAAAGAAATCTTAAACTTTGTTAAAGTTTTTGGGTTTCGTTTTTAAAAATAATTTTTTTAAAATAAAGCATATCGTTTAAAAAACCCTACAACAAAATAAGGGGGTAAAACCCGCCCTGAAAGGTTTTTAAAATTGTTTTACACTCCCCTTAACGTGGACAAAAGCCAGTCCCTTTAAAAAATCAGCCCTATTAATAATCTTTTTTATTTCTTATCCGTGCAAATCGTATACAAGGGTGCTGAACGTTGCTTACGTTGGATTCAAGATATTTTCGAAATTACTGCCAAGCTAAAGCGGGTTTTTAGAACCCTGAACCCTTAGAGGAGAAACCCCGCCCCCCTGAGTCAGCACTTTGTGGGCTCAGATTTCATGCCAACCAAAACCCAAATATAAACCCGGGATACAAGGGTGCTGAGCGACGTTGGGACTCAAAATACGTTTTTTAGTTTTTCGAAATTTTCTTTCTAACTAAAGCGGTTTTTTACAACAATTTATCATTAGAGGAAAAATTCCCCCCCACCTGGGGTTTTGCACTTTTTTTTGGGCCAGATTCATGTCAATTTCTCCAAAATATACCCTTTTTACAAAGGGGTTTTCGAGCGACGTTGACTCAAGATACGTCGTTAGTTACCCAAATTACTTTTTAAGCTAACGCGGTTTTACAAAAAAATGATCCCCTTAAGGAAATTCCCCGCCACCCGAGATGCACTTTGTGGTCTCAGATTTTTGCCAAATACTCAACTATACCCGGGATACAAGGGTGCTGGGGCGACGTTGGAAATCAAAATTTCGTCGTTAGTTTCGAAATTACTTGGGTAAGCTAAAGCCCGGTTTTTTACAAAAAATGATCCCTTTGAGGAAATTCCTGCCACCCGAACTGCACTTTGTGGTTCAGAATTTTTGCCAAAATACTCCCAAATTTTTACCCCCTATACAAGGGTTTCTGAGCGGGCGTTGGACTCCCAAAATTTCGTCGTTAGTTACAAAAAATTTTGCTAAACAACCGGTTTTTTAAACAAAGAATTTTATTAGAGGGGAAAATTCCTGGGCCCCCTGAACTGCACTTTGTGGTCTCAAAATTTATGCCCCCCAACCACTCAACTAACCCGTTAAAACAAGGGGCTGAAACGACGTTGGACCTCAAGATACGTTTTAGTTACGAAATTTAAATGCCCAACTAAACCCCGGATTATTTCAACCCAAAGATCATTAGAGGAAATTTTCCCCCCACCGAGTCTGCACTTTGTGGTATATTTAACAGAAAAGCACACTATTCAATTATAAACCTGTTAACTTAAACACAATAACGTTTTTACAAACCCTATATTTTCACACTTTTTAAAATTTTGTAAATTTTAAAAAAAACCCAAATTCAAAACACCTGTACTACTAATTTATTTCAGTGGGTTAAAAAATTAACGAATTTTCAACCCCCCCTACTCTGGTTTGCGTTTTTTCAGTAAATTTTTGGGACAACATTGGGCCCAAAGGTAATACTGTATTTCCATAAAGATGCAAATTTTACAGAGCTTTTAGCCCGGGGCTAAAATTTCAATAAAACCCTTTTTCAAATATTGCTTTTTTCCCACTTTTGATTTCGGGGCTTCTTTACTTTTTTGGGGGTAAGCGGGGGGTTTGGGCTTAAAAATATTGTTAAAAAACCCGAAAAAATCCCAAAATAAAACCCTTTTAAAAAAAAAAGCAGCCCCCTTTTCCCGCCAATTTCCGAGGGTCCAGAAAGTTAAATTTATTCATCAAGCTGCTGTTTCACGTTTCCCAATGGGCATTCCTGAAACTGATTCTATTTAGTAAACCTTTGTTATTTTTGCCTTTTTTTATTTGGGTTTCAAAAAGAGCCAGAATGGGTTAAAAATTCATTCATCAAACTGCTGTTTCACGTTCCAATGGGGAAACCTTCCTAGAAACTGAATTTTTAATTTAGTACACCTTTGTTATTTCGCCCTTTTTATTGTTAAAAGAAGAGCCAGAATGTTTAAAATTTTATTTTAAACAAGCTGCTGTTTCACGGTTCCCAATGGAGAAATTCCTGAAACTGATTCTAAATTTTTGTACACCTTTTTATTTCGCTTGTTAATTTTTTACAAAGAGCCAGAATGTTAAATTCATTCATCAAACTGCCCGTTTTACGTTTTCCCAAAGGAGCATTCCAGAAACTGATTCTAAATTTTGTACCCCCTTTGTTATTTCGGTTGTTATTGTTAAAAGAAGAGCCAGAATGTTTTTAAATTTATTTTATCAAGCTTTCGTTTCACCGTTCCGAAAAGGAAACATTCCTAAAAATGATTCTAATTTATTTAACCCCTTTTTTTATTTTGCTTGTTATTGTTCCACAAGAACCAGAATTTGTACTTCATTCATTTAAAAAGGCTTATCACATACCGGGGGAGGTTTTTCGAAACTGATTGTATTTCAGTACGCTTTTTTTATTTTTTACAAAATTTAGCACTTTGGGTGGATATAACGTATTTAAATAAAAAAGTTGTTATGTTATTAAAAAAAGTAAGGGATAAAAGGGAAAAAAATTTTTGATGGGTTTAGATAGTTTTTTTGTTTTAAAAAAAATATAACTTCCCATTTTTTTTTTATTAAATTTTCAAACAGGAAAATAGTACTTTAAACCCAAATGAGGGTTGGGGGGAGGGCTTTTTTGCTTAAATGAAAAGAAAATTTTTTTTAATAAGAACACAATTTAAAAAAATAATATTTTAAATTTTAAAATTGGGAATTTAAAAAAATGCTATCTAAAAAAAAAAACATTGTAATTTCCCAGTAAATGCTTTCTTTCCCCCGTTTCAAATTTTTTTCTAGAGCTGCAACTGTAAAAATTTTAAGGGAAAACAATCTTTACAGATACTGGGGGAAAAAATTTTATAAAACTAACGGAAAAAACTTTTTCTGACCATTAAATAGAAAAAGGTAATTTCATCAATGGTTTTTAAAAAAAAAATAATGTAGTTTTTCATAAGACCTTTAAAACCATTAAAAAAGCCCTACAATAAAAGTTTTTCATTAGTTGTATAAAAAATCGAAACCAGAAATTTTTAATAACATGTTTAAATTTTTTAAAAACCAAAATAAAGATTAAAAAAAAGAAGTTTCCTCCACGCAATTTTAAAAAGCCCAAACAAATTTTTTAATCTTTTTTAATTTTATTTAAAAAATTTAAAAATTTAAAAAAGCAGTTTAAAACTCTGTGCCTTAATTTTTTCTATTGAAAAAATTTCAAATCAAAATTTATTTAAAAAACGCCCAGTTCGAAAAATTAAATAAAAAATTTTTTTTTTGATGGAAATTTAAAACTAATTTCAAGAAAAAAATAAAAAAATTAGAAAAATTTTTAGACTAAAAAACTAGTAAAAACGAATACAACAAATTTTCCCAAATATTTTTTTTAATTTTTTGCAATTTTTTTAAAAAATTTTTATTGGGAAAATTTTTTTTTAAATTGTTTATATTAATGATAAATATAAAAAACCTTTTTTCCCAAAGCTCCAAGATTCTACATTTCAAAATTATTAGAATTTAACCCCTCAAAAAAACTATATTTTCCCCGTTATTTAAATTTTGATTTATCCAGGGTGGAAAAAACATTTTTAAAAATTTCTTAAGTTTTAATTTTTTGAAAATCAAAAACTTTATTTTAGGGGGTAACTATTATACTAGTATTTAAAAATTTTACTTGACGAAAGGGTAGGGAAAAAGTTAAAACCCTTTCGCAATAGCGTCTCGAATTTTTTTATCAAATAAAAAAAATAAAAAATTTTACTTAAATCACGAAATTTATAGCTTTCTAAATCTTATAACCTTCCATAAAGGTAGCCCAAACCTGGGAAAATATTACATTTTACATAAGCACAGTATCATTGCACAGCCGAGAATTTGCCTAGATGTATTTTGTGAAAAATTCCCAAAAACCCGTCCACCTTCCCTTGCTGTTTTCACAGTAAACAGAATTTCTATCCGTGGCTTTCCCGCTTTTTTAGTGCTAAGTTTTTCCCCTTTTCCTTTTTTTCTTTTCTTTAAACTGAAAGTTTTTTGCGAAAGAAAAATTTATTTTGATGATGAATTATCTTTTTAAAACGAATATTTAAAATTTTAAACCAATTGTATTGTACTCTTCATCGAAAAAATTTGTGAAAAATGTTCTTAAAAAAAAATTTTAAAAATCTGTTTAAAAAACCAAAATCTATAATAGCAAACAAATAACGCTTAATTTTCTTTTTAGACTCCCAGACTTTCATTTACATTTAGTCATTTACAGTTTTTTTTATATTCACACCAAGTTTGATTTTACGTTTTAAATAATAAACATTTTTAGAAATAGTTAAGGGGTTTAAGGCCTTAAATTTGGGACTAAAATTAAACAAAACACACAATTCCCACTAAAAATTTTTTTAGTCCACTCTTGCTTTTATTTAAACCTGTTCTATTGCAGACCTAATCAAACGTAAATTTGATTCAATCAAACAAAATGTTTGTTCGATTGTTTGTGTTCATAAAATGTAATTTCAGTAGCTTCCCATACTGCATCTTTTACTGAGAGGTAAACATGAAAAGCCCGCAACGTTTAAATTAAACCAAATGGGAAAAAAAAAAAACACAGGGGCCCCAAAGGGGGTGCGGGTCACCTGTCAATCACCCACTGTTTTGGGTTAGTTCAGATCATTTAAAACAGAATAAAAGGGAAATTATCAACCTTCGGAAAAGATCCCCTCTTTAACTCCCGTTCTTTAAAAAAAAAAAACACACAGACCACAGGGGGTGCGGGGCATGTCAAACACCGACTGTTGGGTTATTCAGATCATTTAAAAAAAAGGGAAAAAAAGCAAAATTATCAACCTTCGGGGGAAAATCCTCTAGTAACTCCCGTTCATAAAATTAAAAACACCCGCCCCCGGGGGCCCCGGGGGGGGGGTCACCCCCGTCAAAACACCGACTGTTGGATTAGTTCAGGTTTATTTATAAACAGAAAAAAAAGCAAAATTTCAACCTTCGGACAAAATTTCCCTAGTAAAATCCCGTTCATAAAAATTTAAAAACAAAAACCCCCAGGCGGCTGCGGGGTCACCTGTTTAATCACCGGGTGTTGGTTTTGTTTTTAGGTCATTTATAAACAGAATTTAAAAACAAATTATCAACCTTCGGATAAACACCCTAGTAACTTTCCCCTTCATAAAATTTAAAAAAAAACAGACCAAAGGCGGCCCGCGGGTCACCTGTCCCAAACACCGACGTTGATTTTTTCAGGTCATTTAAACAGAAAAAAAGCAAAATAATAACCCTTTGGGGGCAGATTAAACCCCAGTAAATCCCGTTTATAAAATTAAACCCAAAACCCCGGCGGCTGCGGGTCCCCCTGTCAATCACCGACTTTTGGGGTTTGTTTAAAAATATTTATAAACAAAATAAAAGCAAAAGAAACCAACCCTTCGGACAGATTACCCTTGTAATTCCCGTTCAAACAATTTAAACCCCCCAAAAAATTTCCCAGCGATTGCAAGCTTTCCATTAATATGGTGCAATTAATTTTTTGGGGGTTTTTAAAAAATTCTTCAGTTGAAATTTACTTTCATTTTATGACAACTTTTTTAAATACAGAAAAAGTAGCCCTTTTCCACGTGAAAATTAAGGAAAGGTTTAAGTAGTAAATTTAAGGGAATTTTTTTTTTCAGATCCTAATAAAAAACTCCTGAAGTTAAAAAAAAGTTTTAAAATTTTTACAAAAATGTACACTGGGTTTAAAACTTCAGGGTGATGTTTAATTTTTTTTTACTTTATCTAAGGGAAAATTTTTTTTTTAAAATTTCATGTTTTTTAGCGTTTTTATTTGGGTCCCGAAATTTTGAAATGATTTTTAGCTTTCCCTTTTTTTAAAAATTCCAAAATTTTAGTAGGGGGTTTTAAAAAAAAAATAAATAAACCCTTTCGTTTTCAAAAAAAGTTATTTTTCCCAAAACCCAAAAAGAATTTCACATAAAAATTTTTTTTCCAAACAAAAAAATTTTTCACCCCTTAAACCCGTTATTTGTTTCTACCTTGTTTAAAAACTCTTTTGGTTTACAGTTTTTTAAATGAATGTGTGAGTGGGGTTTACTTGGGTTACCCAAATTCAGAACGATGTATCTAAAATTTGGGTACATTCTAAATAAAGGGGGTACGGAGTCATTTATGCGAAGGAAAAAATAAATTACCCCCACAGACGAAAATTATTTTGGCTGGGAAAATAAATACGACAAAAAAAAAAGGGGTAGCGGGGGTAGAAAACCCATTTTACGGAAAATAAATAGTGGCCACATCTCTGTTTTTCGAAGTTTCCTATGAAATGTATTAAATATATAGTGGGCCCCAACTGTTACCGTCACTTCGGAAAAACACTCTAGGGGAAAAATTTGGTTGAATATGAGCACCCTTTTTTAAAAATGTTTTTCAAATTTGACTTTCATACCTTGAAACCAAATATAAATTATTAGGATAACCTATCAGAAGTAGGGAAAAAAAATTTAGAGTATTTTTTTCCCGCAGGAAAAAAACATTTGAAGCAAATACAAAATAAATTCCCTTTTTTTAACAGGATATAAGGAAATCAAGAATAATTAACTAGGGTTTTAAATTAGGTAAATATCATTTTTTTCTAAATTCCCCCAGTTTTAATAAATTCTTAAGTCTATTTTATAACCTTAAAAAAGAAAACAAAATTAAAAACTTATTACTTTTTAAAAGCAAAAATATTTTTATGCGCGTAATAGATCCCAAAGGGGTTTGTTTAAAACATGTACAAAATTTTGATAAGGACTTTATTTTACTAGAAATAACCTTTATCTGTTCACGTTTACGAGTAACTTTTGCCCAAAAAACAGCACAATAGATTGTACATTTATAAAAATAAAAGTAATAAAGATTTTGGGAGATAAAAAACAGAAAATAATCACAAAAACAAAAATTAAAACAGACAAGAGGAAAAACCTTTTTGGGAAAGATTGGGTTTTAGCGATAACGGCCTTTTATTTCACTGGAGGAAACCCTTTAGACTTGGGAAATTTAACAGGGATTGGGGAAATTAAAAAACCCAAGAACATTAAAAAACCCCCTGGGGGGGGCAAAAAGTCCAAGAAAACTAGTACAAACCCCACCCCAAATGAATGTTTTCTAAATCAATTTAAATAAGGGAAAAGTAACTTGGAAAACTAGGAACATAAAAAAATCAAAAAACCCAATTTCACGTTGTTAGTGAAACACCCGGGGTTTAAAAAATAGCTTTGTGGGAAAAAATTTTTGGGTGTAACCCCTTATTAAAAAAACCCCCAAAAATTTAAAATTTGGTACTCTATAGTTTCTCAATTAACTTAAATTTTAAAAATTTTATAAAATATATCCGCAAAATTTAAAACGCTTTAAAAGTGTTTCCCCCCGGGGCACTGAATTTTTCCCAAAAAGTATAAAAAAAACCCCCGTTTCACCATTGCAAAATACAAATTTTTAAATCCCAAAAAAAACCCAACAGTAAAAAAAGGGGGGATAAATTTTTTTCCCCTTTGAAGCAAAAGGGTATACATTAGTATTCATTTTTCCCGTCAAACCAAAAAACCCCTGCAGTAATAGGGGGGGACAGATCCCCCTACCACCGTTTCTACAAAAACAAGATTTATGGGGCACCTCCCCACGTAATGTTAAAAGTATCGACACCAACTGTGATTTTCGCCACGAGGGCTGAAACCACGGGGAAAAAGAACGCTGCTCTCGCCGGTTTTTCATCTCACTGCGGAGCCCCAACACTGCAGTAATAGAGGCAGGACGATCACCTACCAGCCGGGTTTCTACACACAGATTTAAGGACCCTCTCGCCACGTAATGCATTTGTATCGCACACCAACTGTGGATTATCGCACGAGATGATCCACCGGTACAATTACGCTCTCTCGGGCCCGGGTTTTTTCTTTTCACTGCTGAGAGCCACAACCCCTGCAGTAAAAAGAGGCGGGGGACCGATCACCCCACCAGCCCCCGTTGCTACACACAGATTTTTGGACACTCTCGCCCGTAATGTTTTTGTATCGGACACCGACTGGAAATTTTCGCACGGGGACTCGCGATTTTGTACAGGGCATCCCGGGTTCTGAAGAAAAGGTGAAAACAAACTTGGCGGTGCTTGGGAAGAAGTTGTGGGGCTTTAAACAAAATGATGTTAAAACAGACTTTAGTGACTGCAGGTAACCCAAAACCCCTTTCGGGGAAAAACCCCTTTACGATTTGGGGGGCCACCCGCCCGTTTCCCCGCGCTGTCACCCTCACCCGGGATCCTCGGGCCCCACACGCCGGGCCCCAGCACCCCGGCTATTGCTCCCCGCCCGACCCAGACCTTCACCGGAAGCCACCCATCGTCAAATTTCCAAACCCCTGCCCCCGCCTGCTGCTGGATCACCAGCCGGCTCGCCACCTTGCGTGCCGTTGGTACACCCGACCCGCCCACGCCGTCGGCCCCGTGTCCGTCCCACTTCCATATAGAAAACCAACCCTCAATCAGAAGATTTTTCGACCTCCCGGACAGAAAAGAAAGTCATTTTTTTTACCCCCTCGGGTAGAACGGATCAGAGGCTCCTCGAGTACACGGATCAAGGGGTTTTTTTGGGACGTTCTTCTGTAACGTGTCTACCTTTTTTTCCGCTCACGCTAAAAATCAAATTGTCAACCACAGACTCAAATTTTAAACCCATCTTGGGGAGAGGTTTTTCCCTTATTAAAAGAGGGAAATACAAAAAATGTTGGAAATACCATCAAGACCCTTTTAAAAAGGGAAAACAAAACATTAAAAAAAGAAAATTGTTGTCTTTTGAAAAAAAATCAAAAAGGGATTCAAACCCCAAATAATATTAAAAATTAGCAAAAAGCTACAAATCCTATCTAAAAAACAGGAAGAGGAAAGACACATACACCCGGGATTGCTACAAAAAAAGGAAACGAAAATCAAACCAAAAAAAAAAACAAACAAATCATTTTTTTGAAAAGTGCAAAAAGAAAAAAGATTTAAAGGGTTTTCTGAAAACAAGAAAGAAAAAATGCCATTTTAAAACTGTCTCTATTGTTTGGCGGGCGCCATGCCCGACATCTTGCCCCGTTTTGATGAGGGGGGGAGTGGACGGTGTTACTAATGTAAGTGGAAAACCCGTAAACCCCGGGGCCGGCCTCCTCAACACAAACCCCCGGGCGCCGCCCCTCCCCAGGGGCAACTGTTTCGTTTTTGATCTCCGGGGACAAAGTGTAAACTGCAGGGAGACAGGGAAAATAATCTTCAACAACCCCTTTAAGAAAAAATTAAAAAAATGCAGGGCGTCTAAAGTCCTGATAACGCCCCTTTTTTTCCAAGGCACGATCCCCCCCCCCGATAAACCCCGATACAGGAGACCATCAGAGTAGAAATGCCTACATCAGCGAGCTCTGTTTTTCCCGGAAATGAGGGAGGGGGGGAGATGCTCGACATTACCCATCGGGCGACAGTTATTAACCTCTCACGGGCCCCGCATCTTCGCGGGGAGTGGGGGGAAACGAAAAATACTGAAAGTGCCCCCATGATTTCCCCACCTGGCCACCATGGCAAACCCGACCTTCGCCGCCCCAAAAACCTTTCCCCTTGTCGCTGCACCTAGCCACCACGCCCAATGCTATGTCGAGAACCGAAAGGAGGACCGGGAACCCCTTTTTCAGGAGACGCCAAAAGCAGCCCAAAGGGGGTTGCTTTTTGAAAACATTCCCCTGCAGCCAAAAAGCACGGACACCAGCAGATGGCAATTTAAAATTTGAAAAACAAAAATTTTTTTGGGAACCCCCTAAATAGTCACCAAAAAAAATGACTGACCTCAAAATCGAAATTTTTTTAAAAAAAAAAATTCGAAAAACCCAAATTTTTTAGATAGCTTGCATTTTTTTCATCAAAAATTCACAAAAGGCTACAAACAAGAGAATGGAAAATTTCCCTCTTTTGGGGAAGAGCTTCTTCCCCACCCTGCTAGTTTTATATCCGAACACGGGAATTTAACAGCAGCAAAATTGAAAACCTTCAACATTCAAAATTACCAATTGGCTAAACCAAAAACTGTCGGCCCCCTCTCCAAAGGTGGGGGTGTTGCGGTTTTTGCTCGGAAAAATCCCTTTTGTTTACCCCCGTTTCTGTCGGGAAAACACAACTGACAAAGACTTTGAAGTCAAGGGGGAAAAAATTTTTACGAAGCAACAGCACAAATCCAAGTAATTGGAGTAACAGGTTTCCCCCCAAAGGGGTTTAAAAAAAATTCTTTTCCCAAAATTTTAAAAAATTCCCGACTTACATGACAAGGAAAGGGGTCGAAAATTTTTTCGTCATGGGGGTTTTTAAAAATTTATGTCCCAGATATCGATAGTCCCTTGACGAAAAAATTTCGCGGGACTTTTTGGGGTCCCTTTGGTCCCTTTCTGTTCAATAGGGCACACCAACAAAGGGTTTCCGGCACTTTAGGGGACTTGGGATAGTTAAAATCATATCAAAAATTACTGACCTCCCGGGGGTTTTGTGATCAAAAACAGCCATCTTTAGACCACTATGGCCAACAGGCCATTGTCAGTGGTCTCAAACCAAACCGGGACCCCCAAAAATACAAACAACAATCAAAAACAAAGCCCCCAAAAATTGGGTCTTCTAAACCCTTTTCTTTCGAGAGAGAGTTGGAACTGCCCTAAATTTTAGAGATCCCCTTTAATTACAATTTAAAAACTTTGAAGACCCCCTTTTATTTTCCATCTGAAAAGTGAGCCGTCCCCCCAAAAAAAAATCCACAAAAAAGGGTACAATTCAAAAAAAGTGAATGGATTACAAGAGGCAAATTTTGGGTTTTAAAAGGGGGAAATTACGATTTTTAAATCGAATCCCCAAAACCCCTAACCCAGTGGGCGAGGCTTTATTTTTTTTTTTTAAAAAATTTCAAGGGTTTATTTTAAAAAAAAGATCAAAGCTGCAAAAAACTAAAGACGTCACCAAAAAAAAATTTCTCCGTTTAAACAATTTTTTTAAAACGGCAAAAAGGGTTTTCATTAAAAAATAAAAGTCCCCCAACTGAAAGACAAATTTAGCTTCCCGAATTTGGGAAACGTTCAAGTCAGCGATGCAGCCAAAGTGCGGAAAACCCCTTTCAATTTTTTTTTTTGCCTCGGTTGGTGCTGACCAAGGATTCAGTCCCAAAAAAGCAATCGCCCCTTCCACTTTGGTACGGGCCCAGCAGTTCTATGGCTCTGGCTCCTACTACAGAAGAGGAAATTGCCAGAGTGATGAGAGATCTTCCTTCAAAAAAATCAAACGATTTAAATCATGTTTCAATGGGGCCTTCTTAAGCAATGTGCACAGCACCTGTTCAGGCCGCTTGAACATTTGATAAATCTCTCTCTCCGCTCAGGAATATTTCCATCCTCTCTGAAAAAAGCCAAAATCACCCCGATATTCAAAAAAGGTGACCCCAAATTAGTTCAAAATTATCGTCCCATCTCAATTTTCCCCAGTTTTCAGTAAAGTTTTTAAAAAAGATCTTTCCTCAGTCGACTCTTGAATTTTTTGGAAAAACACAACTTACTATCATCAAACCAGTTCGGTTTCCGAAGTGGGAAGTCGACAATAGACGCAGTACGTTGGGCTGGTCGAGATGATAGTAGAAGGAATTGAAAGTCATAGAGACACACTTAGTGTGTTTCTTGACTTATCTAAAGCATTTGACTGCGTTGATCACAACACCCAAAATTCACAGACTGGAGTATTAAGGATACGAGGAGTGCCACTCTTGTGGCTTGAATCGTATTCAGTAATAGAACAAAAATTCGTAAAAATTTCTGACGTACGGTCGGAGGGGGGTGAGCTGGGTTGTGGTGTTCCTCAGGGCTCCATTCTCAGTCCGCTACTCTTCCTATTGTATGTCAACGATGCTGGCTCATCTTTGCACCAAGGACGAATAGTCCAGTATGCCGATGACACGACTCTCTGGTTTCAAAGAAAAATCAAACACACAACTTGAAATGAAAAAATTCACTGAGCTCAACAACTTAATTCAACATTTCAATGAGCTCAATCTTAAAAAAAAACCCGTCAAAATCGGTGTTTGTTCAATTTTGTTTTGCGGGCCGCGTCTCTGATCAAAGTCCTATAGTGATGTTGGAGGAGATGAGATCGAAGAAGTCTACTCGACTTAAATTCCTTGGAAACACCTTGATCGAGGGTTGACATGGGATAGTCATGTAGACAACGTTTGTTCAAAATTGTCCTCAGGCATTTTTTTGTTTTGAGGCAGCAACCCAAATACTCTTTCCCTGATGAGGGCCCGTACTAGGGGATTGATATACCCCCCTGTCTTTAACGGAGTTGGTCTTGTGGGGAGGCTGTGCAAATACACATTTCTCTAAGTTTTAAACACCCAAAAAAAAGCCCGTTCGAAACAATTGCAAAACTAAAAATGGAGAGAGTCGTGCAGCCGGGCATTCAGAAAACTGAAACTTTTTGGACATTCCCCTGCCTTCATCTAGAAAAAACCGTCTATTTTTTTCATTCAAAATGCAATCTCATCAAGGTAGTGATATACATCATTAAAGTAGAGGCGGGGAAACAACTCCCCAAAACGGGGAGACACAGACGGTAGTAAAAGAGCTTTTTGGGCCTTCTAAGGAGGGGGCTCATTTTGCCCAAACAAACTCCCAAAATTTCTAAAAAGTGCCGCAATGCCTAAGGCATTTAAAAACCGTCTGAAAAGTGCTTTGGGCTCTCAGAAGTTTTTTTCAAAAACAGACGAGTTCATGGCCTTGTTTGGGTGACCACATAATTGGCTGACTGACCCCGGTGGTTAAAAGGGGGGAAAATTCGAATAAATGAGCATAGGTGGGGGAAATTAAATTGTTGTACGAAAGTAACCTAAAATTTTTAATGAAATGAAACCCAAAATTTTAGTTTTTTTTTTCTTTTTTTGACAATTGCTATAAACATGTAATTTTTCAAAAGAAATTTAAAAAATTTATTATTATTTAATTGAATTATTTTGGGCTCGAACCCAGCCCAACGCGTAAACTTTTGTTTTTCCATCCAAAGGGCTTCAGGGGGTTTTAAAATGCGCCAAAAATTAAAATTGTTTGTGGTTAATTGTGTCTTGTAAGGGGGAAGGGTTTTGAAATTGGATGGTTCCTACTCTTTCTTATTCCCCAAATTTCGTGTTTTCCCAGGGAAATTTTGGGGGGGCTAGTTACTATGGGTTTAAACCTATCACCTCCAAAGACAACAACGGTTTAAAAAGACGACATAAAAAAACAACAAAAAAAAAAAAAACCCCAAGCAAAAATTTTTAAAGAAAATGGGAGAAACTCGGGGGGGAAAAATTTTCCTTCAGGGACGACCAATGTTTTTTTTTAAAAAAAACAGAAAACGTCATACTGCATAGAAAAGGCAATGACCCGCCCAAAATTTACTAGTGGCATTTGTTTTAAATTAGTAAACGTTTTCCCCCGGGGTTGGGGCAAAAAAAGGGCCAACGTATTCACCTCGCCTGGCCCGCGCCGCACCACGCCGGTACAGGGGGGGGGTACAGTAACAACAAGTTTTTGGAAATACCCGTCAACTGCCCATCTACACGCTCGTAAACGCACTTACCCTTCCAAATGTAATATCATATAACGAGGTTAACGTATTCTATAATGTATTCAAGGGGATTACAACAGGGGTCGTGGAAATTTTCCTCAGTTTTCGGGGAAATTTTAAATTTTCTGTAACTTGCAAATTTTCCTGGATGTTTTTTTGGCATAAAAAAAAAATTAGTCTTAAAATTCCCAAAAACTTGAAAGTTTTCCACCCTTTTTGGTGCTATTGTACTCCAGCAGTTTTTCAAACTTTGGGAAACCCCCCAGGCTCTAGAAGCTGGGGGGTTTGGGAGATGTTTTGGTTCGGTCTATGGAATATTCCAAAATTTAAAAGGGCCCCCCCCGCCCTTATGGGAATTTCCCAAATTAAATTAGAAGTTCCCGGATCAAGGAGTATTTTCGAAAACCCCTTCTTTTTTACAGCTCCAAATATCAGAATTTCTTACCCAAGGAAAAGGGTCGAAAACCTATAAAGTTTCCAGGACTCGGGTGAAGTTCAGATCACTTGAAAGCTTTTCAAAAGGATTTCGTTTGGTTCGTTTGAGTTTTTTTGGGGGCCTTGCGAATTCCGTTTTTCGGGAACTTGGGGTTTTTTTCTATATTCCGCTTTTGAACCGATTTTCCCTAGGATTAAAATTCTGTGTAAAACAACCAAGGGTTATTAGGGAAATAAGGAATATGGGGTTTAAAAAAATTTCAAGACTATGCGCATTTTTTTGACCATGGACTTTTTTTTCCACTTTTAAAAAGTTTTTGATGTCTAATATGGGGTAGGGGAAAAGCCCCTTCCCTAACCGTATTGCCCAGGGGGAACTTCTATTTTTAAACCCCTTCAATTTTGGGAAAGGCTCACGTCCTAAGGAGATTTTGGGTTTTTTTGGAAATTTCCTGGAAATGTGGTCAGAGTTTTCAGTCTTGGGAATATTCCGTTTTTTTAAAGATCCCCGTTTTTTGGGAAACGCCAGCCAATTTCAGTGATAAATTTTAAAAATTTCCCAAAAACCAAATTTGGGAAGTTCGGAACTCAAAACGTTTTGGGCCCTTCAAATTTTTCTAAATTTATGGTTGAGCCATTTAAAAATTTTTCTTTAGGCTCCGATTTTGGGAAAGTCTCAAAGGGGAACTCGGGAAAGTTTGGGGGACTTCCCCTACCTTCCTGTTTTTAAAACCCAACTTTACGGACCCTTAAAAAAATTCCCACAATTACAGGGGGGGGGAAGATCCGGTACAAATGAGAGGATCGGCCTTTCGTTTTTCCCGGGCCCAAAAGGGTTTAATGTCTCAGTTAATTGAATATTGGGCAATTCAATGTATACTATCTCCATAAATTTAAAGACCTGGGTTTAGGTCTTGATTTCTGGGGATTTGCGTAAAAAGCCACCGGACACAGATTCTGCCCAAAAGAATTTTGCATGAAAGACTCAAAAAGCACCCATTTGGGGATTGGGGAAGGTTTTTAAAAAATATTATTATTATTTTTAATTTTCCCCGCTAATAACAGGGGGAACTACCCTTTTTTATACTCAAAAACCCTTACCATTTCAACTCGTGCGGGGATGCGACTTTTTTTAAAATTTTTGTCGGGGCTAAATTTAAAAAATTCGTTTTCCAGTTTAAATTTACACCCATAAGGCTTTACCCTTTTGGGTTGTTTTTTAAAACCAGTTTAATTTGCAAATGCAAGGATGTAGGGAAAACTTTTAAAAACACTGAAAGGATACGACTTTTATTTACAAGGAACACGAACTGGGCTCACCCATTTGAAAGGATTTTAAAAACCAAAAGGGAAAAGGGTAAAAAGGCCCCAAAATTTCCTTTCGCCCAGAAAAAAATTGTTCATGTTTCCTCCAATATTTTTCTCAGAGCAAAAAAATTTAGGGGAAAAAGTTTTAAAAAGAAAAGGGAATAAAAAATGGGTTTTTATCTTGCAATATTGATGGGCTTTTGACGGAAATTTAAAAAAAATTGCTTTAAAATATTTAAATCATAGTTTATTTCAAAAATTTAGGGAATCAGACGAATTTAAAACCCAATTTTTTTTTTTAAATTATTAGTGGGGGCATTATAAAATTTATAAGAAACTTTTGTAATCTTATACGATGAAGTTAAAAAAACAATGTGTCCCTGACACGGCATAGTGATAAACCCGGTCATTGAATTATTTTAAATCACATCGTCACTGCAGGTCTACTCTATGCATAATATTTATTAGTGCCCTACAATTTAGTCAGGCAACATTTTATACTTTAAACCATCACTAAAAAAAACATTAAAAGGGGGTTCCCTTTCTCAGCGGTCAAGTAAAGAAATAGCTGAAATTTATATATGAAAATGTTACCCGCGGATTTGCCCCCCTTGACCACCCCGGGCCCCAAGGTTAAATTTTTTCTTTGTTCCCAAACAACAAGAAAAAAAAATCAAAAATTTTTACGTATATTTATTTTAAATTTTAGGTTTTTTTGGCCATTGTAATTTACTCCGGTCTTCGTTTTTTGGGGCTTTTATATGAAATATATGTATGGGGGCGCGCGCGCACGCAAGCAAACGCACTACGTGAAAAAAAGTTAGTGATGTTCCCAATTCAAAATTTAATTTATGCTTTCAAAGGGGCCTATTAATGTAAAAAAAATAAAAATATTTTGTTAAACATACTCCTTTAAAACAATGTCTAAAAAAGAACGGCTGATTACTTTTTAACGGACTTTAAAATTAATAAAAATTATTTGTTTGAAAAGTTACTTTAAAGCCCAAGATAGGATTTTCGCAATTTTTAAATTTTACCAGAAAACCCCCCTTTTATAAATTTTTATCTTTAAACTATTATGAATAAAAAAATTCGATTTAAATTGCAAAAAAGATACAATGTATTTAAAATCGACAAAATTGATAAAAAATTAAGAGCCAAACTCAACTTTAAACATTGAATCCATTTCTCCCCAAGCTAAAATTAATTTTGTGGGAAAAACTCTTTTTTTATTTCGAAACTCGTGCTTTGGAATTGTACTCAAAGCGTAGTGCTTTTTCCCTATTTTGTTATCTGGTGAGATAAGGGAAAAAACACATCTTCCTTATTACCCCTGGGGGAATGCTGGGAAAACCAAAAAATTTTAACTTTTTATAAAAAAGGCTTCTCTTATTGCGAAAAAACCCAAAGAGTTCTTTTTCAGCGTCTCCACGCGGGATTTTTTTTGGATTTCTTCAGTTTTAACGTGGACTCAAGGGGCCTATAAACAGTGCCCCTAAATTAAGATTTCCGGAGGTGGATGAAGGTAAAAATGGGTTGGAATATTAAAATTAACTCTTTATATTGTTATTTTTGATACTATTAATTTTATTTATTGGGACACTTTTAAAAATTTTAAATCGGAAAAAACCAATTTACCCCAGTCCCGGGCTTTGAAATGAATGTTTTAAAGGCAGCTTTTAAAGTAAGTTCGGGAAATTTAAATTTCCTGCTGTTTTTGTCCCAAAACAAAAATAAGGGAAATTTTTAAAACCCCCGGGAAAAACGCGGAAAAAAAACTCTTTTAAACGTGCCCCCCCAAATTTTGTAAAAGAACTCCAAGTTATCCCGAAGTAGAAAGGGTCTGCAAATGTGCCCAGGCCGCTTTAAAGGAAATGTTTTTGGTTTAAATTCCGCTGGTTTTTTCCAAAAACAAATAAGGGAAAGTTGAAACGATAACGCGGAAAAAAACCCGTTAACGTCCCGTCCCCAATTTCCCGGGTGATCGAGCTCCAAGTTATACAATTTTAGCAGGGTTGCGATGTTCGGGAGTTTGTAAGTAGAAAATGTTTTTGGTATAAATCTCCTGCTTTTGGTTTGTCCACAACAAATAACGAAAGTTGTAACGAAACCCCGGATAAACCCTTTAAACGTGCCGGCCCCAAATTTCCCGCTAAAGGGAACTCCAAGTTATACGAATTTTAGCAGGGTCTGCGATGTTTCGGGAGCTGTAAGTATGTAGTTCGGGAAAAAAAATTCCCCCGGCGGGGGTTGTGCCCCCAACAAAAAACAAAAAGGTTGTAAGGGATAACGCGGATAAACCCCTTAACGTTGCCGTGCCCAATTTGCGATCGAACCCCAAAAGTTAAACAATGTAGCAGGGCCCTGCGATGTGTCAGGCAGCTGAAAATTAGAAATGTTCTGGTATAAATTTTTCCTGCTGTGTTTTTGCCACAACAAATAAGGGAAAGTTGTAACGATAAACGGGGAAAAAAAACTGGGAACGAGCCGGGTCCCCAAATTTCCCTGCTAAACGAACCCAATTTATACGAATTTTTAGCAGGGCTGCAAATGGGTCGGGCCCAGCTGTAAGTTTTTAAAGTTTGGTAAAATCTCCTGCTTGTTGTCCCAAACAACAAAATAACGAAAGTTGTAACGATAACGCGGATAAACTCGTTAACGAGCCGTCCCCAATTTCCCTGTTTGACCCGAACTCCAAGTTAAAACAAGTAGCGGGGTCGGGCGTTGAGTCAAAATTTAGGAAAAAAATTTCGGGATTGGAAACTTTGTTAACAGTCCATATTTATCAAGTCGGATTTTCGTTTTAAACCATTTCTTTTGGCGACAAAAAATTTACCCCCCCTTTTTGTTTAAAGTTTGTTTTTGCGATAAAAAGGATTGTAAAGGGAAAACCCGGATTTTATTTCCCCACGGTTTTCCCAAATTTCAGGGGATCCCAAAAAATACTGAAAAAATAAAGTAACGGCCCGGAAAGTCCGGGTTTTCCTTTTTCCCTTTTAATAAAATTTTGAACACCCAAACCCCAAAAGGGCCAAACGGGCCGCAGCTGTTTTAAGCCGCCCTTTACAATATAACAAACCCTTTATCCCCCCAAAGAATTACCCGTTCCCCCCATTCCCTTTTCCTTTTTTTAAGTTTGTTAAAAATTTAAATCTTTTATTGCCAAATTTTAAAAAAAAATTATATTTAAGTCATATTTTATAATATGAAATGGGTCCCATTTTTTTATATACGTTTTTTATATATAATATATATAAAAATAGCCATATTTTTTTTCTAAAAAATTTTTCCCAGCAAGCACTACACATTAAAACCCAGAAAACCCATAAAGTATTTTTCCCAGTCGCATCACATTGTTTAATGACAATTTCCCCATTGTCTAAACCCCGGTTGTCAGCCCTTCCCAAATTTTGGTGGGGTTCCCCGGGGAATGCCAAAAAAACTTTTCCCGCACTACAAAATGCTTGAGAGGGTTAAAAAGGGGTTTTTAATTTTCTTTTTTTTTTTTCATTGTTTAAAATTTGGGCAATTTGTTGATGAAACGAACTCCTGCCTTTGCGAATTTTTCGTTGGGAGATTTTTGCAAATTGGAATTTGCGGACAAAAATTATGGGTGCGAAAAAAAAATTTCCATGTAGTAGTGATAGCCCCTGTCATTGACTTTGGGAAAAAGGAAAAAAATGGGTTGTGAGTACTGACCCCTGAGGTACCCCAAACTCACTAATTTATTTTCGGGAGTTTTTTTTTATATTTGGATAATTTTTGTTCTGGGGGCCTTTAAAAATGACCAAACACATTAAAGAGGTACCCTCTGATGCCCCCGAAATGAATTTTTTTCGAGCAAGTGCGAATGGAACAAAAAAGGTGAATGCAAGAAGTCAAGAAATATCGGCTTTCGATTTTGGCAAATTTCCCCCCTACAATCTTTTTCGACAAGATTACTATGGCTTTTTTCCTTTGGTCGTTTTCCTTTTCCCTAAAACCAAATTAGTCCTTTAAAAGCGGGTTATAAATTTTTCCCGAAACTGAAGCTTTCCATTTAACGGGTTTTTAAAAATTTTTGGTCAATAAAAAAAATTGAGACGGCCTTAATTATTGGTTGAACGGGTCTTTTTTTTTTAAATAAAATTGGATTTTATTTTGCGTTTTTAAAGGAGCGGGGAAAAAAATGCCCTTGCGGGAAAAATTTAATTGACAAAATTAGTAAAAAGGGGCTCAGTGTACGTTTTGGGGAGCCCCCTTTTAAATTTTGAGCAACCAGACTTTAAAATTTAAATTTATTTTTAAATTTTTTAGCGGGGAGTTGTTGAAAAATTTTTTCAAGCTCTTCCTTAAGTAACCATCGGACCCAATCCCAATGATGTAAACGGGTCTCGTAACCCCCGTGGGGTTTTTACTTGGGAGGAAAGGAAAAGGATCTTGCTCACAAGCAACAGCCGTGAACACCCTTTTTAGATTTTTTCCCAGCCTCTCCACCCTAAACAACCCCTACCCCCCTATTTTTTTATTTTTATTTGTTTTGGGTGTTCTTTTTTATTGTGTATGATGCCCCAAACGGTTTTGGGAAAAAATTTTTTTGGCCCGAGATGATTGATTTAGAGACATCATTTGCTTTAAAGGGTTTTGGATTACTTTTAGTAAAATTTTTCGTTTTTTAAAAAAAGGGTGTTGAATTCTTCTTTTAAAGTAGGTTTTTTTAATTTTGGGGAAAAAAACGTGGGTTTTTCTCTCAAAACCCAAATTTATGCCAAACGGGGATATTGTTTATGCCCGATAAAAAGAAAAGAAAAGAAACAAAAATTTTTCCCGGAAAATTTTTTACCGTACATGATATTTCAGTAACAAAAATTTTCAAATACCACCAGCCTTTTTTTTTCTTTTTTAAAATTACATTTTATTTATATCCAACGTAATTAAAAATAGCCCACGAAAACAATGTGCACACACCTGCCCACATAAAAAAATTTCGGGAAATCCAACAGGCTAATGCTTGGGGCGAAGGGCTGCACTGGTCCCGGGTTAATTGTAAATTTAAGCAGCCGAGTGGCTGGCCCTTTAAACTTTTTTCCCCAAAAAAAAAGGGTAAACCCTACTTTAATTAAATTTGCCCCTGTTGTAACTAGCCCGGGAAAAACGGCGTTTCCCCCCATGCCTCTGGGAAATTATTAAATTTCCCACCTTGTTGTTAAAAAATTTGGGGGCCCAAAGTCTGCAACGTTTTTGGGATATCCCAAATTTAGTAATTAACTTAAAAATGAAAGCTATAAAGGACAAATCTAAATCGTTATTTATCCAGTTAAAATAAATTGTTCACAAAGGGTTTCCCAAAATTCTTGTAGAAAAACTGCCGTTCCAATTTTTGATAAAAATGACAGGGACTTGATAGTTCAAAAATGAAAACACTTTTTTAACCCAAAATTTTGGGGTTTAAAAAAGGGGCCCGGTAAAAATGTTTTTTCCCCAAAAATAAAATTTTTTATTGTTCAACTTTCAAAAAAATGTTATCGTAAACAACAAAAAATTAATGTTTTTATTTTATGTGCCCTTGCGTATGGGTCGACGTGTCATATTTACGAGGCGGGGTTTGGGTATTTATGATTATTAAGATTATTGTGTTGCCCCCAATGAACATGATTTTTTATATATCTTTAAAAATAAATAGGGAAAATTTTTCCCTTCATGCCACTTTAAATAGTAGTTTTTTTCCCAATCAAATAAAGAAATTTTTAAAATTATTACACGCCAAATTGACCATTAAAAAACTAAAAATCGCGCAAAATGAAGTTTTTTTGAGTCAATATTTGGTAAAAACTCGCTACGAAACCCTCGGAGTTTCTACCTTGTCATCTGGTCTGACAAAGGGGGAACAAATGGTTTACGGAGAGACTTCATGGTGTTTGCAAATCAAGCAGAAAATTCAGGAGTCAATATTTAAAGTATAAATCAAAAAGATTTTGGGGTTTTGTATCTTGTCGAAATTTTGTAAAACAACGAGTTTTAATTTTAAACTTCTAAAATTAAAAATTGGGTTTATAAAATCTATAAACGGGACCCAAAAATTTCTAAGCATCGTAAGAGGGGGAATTTATGGGGGTTTGAATCGGGTCAGAAAAATTGTTGAGGGAGTAAATTTGTGAAGAAAAACTCAATAGGGGGTTTTGTAACTTGCCCATCTATTGGAAAAGGTTTTGCGTAGGATTTAAATTTTAGGGTTTTTTAAATATGAGGGGGAAAAAATGTTCTTTAGTCAAAACTAAAGATAATCACTACGTTTTTTGGGGTTTTTCTCCCTTTTTGGGTTGGTTTAAAAAAACCACGATTCAACAAAAAAGGGAGGTTTTAAAAGGTTTTATGACCCCGGGGGCGAAAAAAAATTTTGATTGTAAAATAGGGGCGTAACTCACTACGTATATCGGGGAGTTTCTATATTGTTGCCCTGGTTTTGGGTGAGGAAGTTCCTAGCTCAAAATCCTCAGAGGATAAATTTTTTCCATTTGGAAATCTGCACCTCCCAAATATACCCGTTTCGCTAAAAATTTCCTCCCCAAAATTTCTTTTTAAACACGCTAAAAAAATTTAGCCTGTTTAATTTCTTTGCGGTTAAAAAAGCCCGTTTATGCGAAAACCGCCCAACAGAAAAACTGTTTTAATTGCCCGGGAATAGAAAATTTGCCCCTTTTTACCCAATTTTCTACTCGAAAGCAGTAAACCCATTTACTTGAAGAAAGTTACATTGTTTTAATCATAGCTAAAATATTTCAAAATTTACCAGGCTGCTATCGATGTGGATAATTTAGTACTAGTCCCAAAATAAAAGGGATATTTTTTAAAAGCACTCCACGAAAAAAACTACTAATCTAATCAATTTGGTATTTGGGAAGTACTAGCCCATTTTTAAGATACGTGTGTTTTTGGGTTAGCCGTGTTTAGAATTATCAAAAATTTTTATATTTGTATGCATTAATGTTATTTTTAAAATTTTTATACTGTATGGCCATTTTAAATTTTATTAAAAAAAAAAAATAAAAAATTTAAATATTTCGGTCATTCGGAAGAAGTAAACCCTTTTTGTGGAAAAATTTAAAAATTTAATAGGGTTTTTTTTTAAAAATAAGGTTTCCAAAAAATAATTGTAAAAAAAAATTTTTCTGTAGCCCCCTAAAATAATGGGGTTTAAAACGGCCTTTCCATATGGGAAAGAAATATGTACCAAACGGGCCCAAATTTGACTTACCCAAAGATATTTAAAGCAAATCAAAGTTTGTACTAATTTGGGAACTTGTTTTAAACATTCTTTCCCCCGTACTGGGTGATCAAACATTTTTTGAAGGGTTTTCATTTAAATAAAATTTTTAATCGGTTTTCCAAAAATCACCCCTTATTGTTCTAAATGCGTCTTTAAAAAAACGGAGTTGTAAAATTTTTTAAAAATTTTTAACGTCCCCATTTTTGGAACGACATGTTGTCCCCAAGGGGATCAAAGGAACTTAGCCCCCCAAAAGATTTTTGGAAAGGGCCCCAATCCCAACTTTCAACTCGTTTGGGTTTTTTAAAATACAGGGGGTTTCTAAAATATATATTGATAAAAAACTTTGGTTTTTTTGGGCGGGGAGATTTTCATAGGGCAGACTTTTCCATAATTTTTTTCCCGTACGAAGAAAAAAACTGCAATAGGGGGATCCGAAATTATATATTTCTATTTTATATCTCGAAAATTTCTAAATCAGAGTTTCTTAAACAAAAATTAAAAAAACAGAGTTATTTAAATTTTTCATATGTTGTTTTTTTATTATAAAAAATTTAAAAAGGCTATTCATAAAAAAAATGTCTTTTTTAAAAGGGTTCGACAAACTATATTTTTCCACCAACTGTTTTTACAAGTATTGCAGCCCCGGAAATTTAACCCGGCTTAAACTTAAGTCCCCAATATAGTCACGAAATAAATAAATATAAAAAAAAACGCGTGTTCTTTAAATGCAGTTTTAAAAAAAACCCTAAATATTCGCATTATACTTTATTTTAACAGTACGAAAATAGATATGACCCAATTGTGTCCCTTTTCTTTTTCCCGTTAATTTATTACAAATTTTTTAAACCATTTACTTCCTTCATTTTTTAAACTGCTGGGATCCCAGTCCTAGGGTTTTCATTAAGATTAAAAAAATAAAATTTCATCTTTAAAAACTATCAAATTTTCCCTGTGACTTTCCCCGTTTTTTTGGGACTACGCCCAAGTATAATTTTCGTTTGTTAAATTAAAGTGACAAGCGTAATTCCTTGATTCTGGCTGGGGTTTGAAAAAAAACTCATTATATTACCCACCCTAATCCGTTTGTTTTATTTGGGCAATTTTTTGTCCCAGATCGATTTGGGGGGTTTAAAAGGAATGAAAAAAAAAAAACAAAGGGGAAAAAGAAACATTTTAAAACATAAAAAAATCAACCCCCTAAAACAAATAACACTAAAAAGTTAAAGCGAAAGATCTCACCCATTTCTTTTATTCAATTTTGAAAAGGGGGGTTTGGGGGGGCAAACCCCACATGAAGCCGGGCCCCAAATTCTAGGGGTTTTTGGGAATGTCAATTTTTTACCGTTGTTGGCTGTGCGACAGTGAATGTTCGGCCCAAATTTCCCCCTTGTAAATACGGATCCTTTAACATTTTGTAGTTCGGGCCGAGAGATTCTATGTGGTCCCCTAAAAGCGCGGGGGGGAAACCGGGGGCTGGCAAGGGGGGGAATGGCCGCCCTCACAGACTTGCTCGCAAACTACCCCCCCCCTTTTCCACATGGCAGTGGGGTATGCGCATGGCCCCGGACGGGGGACCACATTGTAATCTCTCGGTCTGTATTAAAAATTAATTAGAAAAAACAGCAAGGATAAACTGTTAAAATTCTTTTCAAAATATTATTAGTTTTTAGGGGGTATTTTCCAATTTTGGGGTTTAAACGGGGATTAAACCCCAAAAATTTTAAAAATTGTATAGAAAAGGAAAATTTAAATTTGGGACAAAAACGTTACAAAACTATAAGAAGTGTTCAAAAAAACCAACAACAAAAAACAAAGACTGGGAAATAAACTGCCCGTGCTTTGCGGGGAAAACAAGAGCTCTCCCGGGTTTTGAGGATCTATTTTTAAAACGAATGCAAAACGGGAGTAAAACGGAAAGGAAAGGAAAAGGGAGGAAAGTGACGGGGGGCCCCGAGGGGAAACGGGGCCTGGGACACCATAGAGGGAAACTGTGTTAACAAAAAGCGGATAAGGATGGTCCCGGGCGACGAGTGGGTTTAAACCTGAGGGGCAATGTCCCTTTCCTTTTTTCCCAGCAAAAAACGATATGGGATATCTCTCCACCCCGTGGGAATTTAACTTTAAACAAACAGCCCGAACATGAAATTTTAATTAAAAACGTCAATTTAGTGTAAAAACTGTTAAAATTGACATACATCCCATATTTCCAAAACATTTAAAAAAACCTCTTACATAAAGGGTTTTCAGTTGATAAAAACCCGGTTTTTAAAATGCAATCCCTTATGCCCCAAAAGTACAAAAAAAACCCTTTTGGTTTATGTAAATTTATTTCCCCTTGTTACCAACCTCTTTTTTTGTATCTAATCTTAAAAAGAAGAATTTTGAATGCAAAAAGTAAGTCATTGTCCTAAAATGTTTTTTTTTTTTATTTAAACCAAAACAAGGGGCCGAAACCTACTTTTAAGACGATATAAATTCCTTTTATATTTTTTCCCTTAATAGCCAATTTTTACTACACAACCAGTTAGGCTACTCAGAAAATAATGCCATTCTTTACACTGTGCCCAACGTTGCGTGAAATGGTTTTGAATGCTGATTTGGGGTTTTTAAACCGTTTTTTTGTGGAGAAATTGTTGCGCTTCTTTTCGTGCCGAAAGTCTCGATACGCTAAAAACGGCCGTTTTTTAGCGAAGGATTAAATTGGTTTAAATCAAAAAACACAACAGTGAGTCAAAGGGAAAGCCACAAGAAGGGCCCAAAGTGGACAAAGGGGCCCCGGGCGAGCAGCGAGCATTTGAAAGTGAGGCCACTTGCAAAATTTTTGTGCACTACGGGCCCTCCCCTGTTCACTGCTATGCCCCCCAACATTTTTTATACCCGCTCTTTTCCCCAAAAAAATTTGTAACGATTTTCAAACTTAATAATTAAGGTTGGGGCCCGGGGTTTTTTTTCTTTTTTGTTGAGATTTTTCGTATCATGAAAATCAATTACAAAAAAGGGGGTAAAAAAATTTTCTTTAGAGTATAAAAAAATAAAAGTTTGACAAGATATTTTTTTATTTCGAAAAAAAAAAAAATTCCCAAAAAGTAAAAAAATTGTTAAAAAAAAGGGGTTAATTTCAAAAAATTATATTAAAATTTTAAAACATGTACTTTTTAAAATCATTAAAATATTCTCTGTTATTTTTAAATTTAAAATACGGTAACTTTTTCGAGAAGAAATTGCGCAAAGGGATTTTCGATTTTTCTTCCAGATTAAAATTTTTTTACAGACTTTCAATTTCGATAGAATTTTTTTAAAATCCTTTGTTGAGTTTGGGGTTTACGAAGTTTAACGGTTTTGGTTTTATTTTTTAATATTTATATATTATATATATATATATATATATATATATACTTGACATTTTGCATTTTTTTGCTATCACTCAAATGAGTATGAGCCAAAAAATTTTCTTCGTGTGACTTTTTGTTTTAACGCCCCGTCTATATTTTTTTTTTCGCTAAAAATATTTTGGAGCAAATTGAGGTTAAGATTTTTAAATTTTCCCATCATTTTAAAATTTTCCATATATTAGGAAACATTATTGTTTGATTTTCCAAATGATTCCCCCTTTAAATTTTTTGGTAAAACCCCTTACCCCCAAAAATTCCCCCCCGAACCCAACCCTAAATTTTGCGCTTTGGGCTATCTTTTTTTTTTAAAATGCCCCCAATTTAATATTTTTCACGGGAAAAGACAGATTTTTTTCCTTTTTATTTTGTTTTTCATACGAACTTTCATAGATTTTTAAAACCCTTTTATATACTTAACGGGTATTAGGTTAAAATCCCCCTATATATTTACTGCTCAACTATAAAATACGGGGGTATCTGTCGATATTGATATGTGTAAATACTAAATCGCGGGGGGATTTATTTCTTTGGGTTTTTTTTTAAGGGTCATTAAACGTTTTTTTGGAAGTGGCAACAAGGGGGAAAAAATCCCGATATAAAGGTTAACTTTGAGATTATTTTTTTAAACAATGTATGGGGTTTTAAAAATTTTTGTACCCCCCTTCAAAAAATTGTTAATATCGGGTATCTTTTTTTTTTTTTTTTGTTTTTTTACTTTTATATATGTTTGGTTTTTAATTTCAAATTTTTAAAAATAATTACTGAATTAATTTAAATTTTAAAAAATGTTGTATTTTTAAATCGGGAAAAACTTTCGTTTGTTCCAAAAAAACTTGCATTGTGTTTCCTTATAAAAACAAACCTTTTAAACCTTTCCCATTTTTCAATTAGTTTCTTGCCCATGTGAACATGCTGCCCACAAACCCATTTAAAAACAAATAAGTAAGAAAATTAAAGTAAATTAATTGGTATTTTATGTAAACCTGAAAAAAAAGCCCGGAAACCTGCGATCGAATTTAAAAGGGCGCTTGGCGGCGGGTGCTTTAAAAATCCCAGCTTTATCACCCAAATTGATTTTTGTTTTAAATTTAAAAAATTTAGAATCGGGGGAAAAATTTTCCAATTTCGTTTTTTTAATTTTTTTCCCAGATTGTCCTTGAAAAGAAAACCCTCCCATACAGAAAAAATAAAAAAAAAATTGCCGCATTTTGGGTGGGATACGTTTCGAAAAGGCTCAGCCTTTTAAAACCCTTTTTTTTCGAGTATATTAATTCTTTTATACTTTTCTTGCATCTTTTTATTTCCCCAACATGGCAAACAAAACTTAAAAATCATCCCAAGGTTTCCCCCCCCCATCTTTAAATTTTTTAATTTATTTTTAAATTTTTGAACGATGCCATGACAAACCGGGGGGAAATGATGGCGTTCATTGAATGATGGGAAATTTTAATAAAAGGGCGTTAATTTTTTCATTTAAAAAGACCCCAAAAATTCTCCCTTTTTATCCCAACTCGCTGCTTTTTGGGAAACAGATTTTTACATCGATTTTCCAACGGGGGAAAATAAAGGGGAAAACAAGCCGAATCAAAACCACAAACCCAGAAAAATTTTCAATGATCTGGGGTTTTAAGAAAATGGTTTTTTGGGGAAAAGAAAAAATACACTTTTTGGGCAACCTACTCATTTAAAGTTTTAGTTCATGTTTAAAAAAAACCCTTTTGGGGGGGAGCGTCTTTGGTGGCTTTAAAGGGGCGCCAAAAGGTTTTTGTAAAATGACCCCTCTGGGGAAAAAACTTGATCTTTTTAAAAAAATGTCAATTTCTCATTTTATTGGGCATTTTTTTTTTCCAAACAAAGACGAAAAGAAATTTTTTTCCTAGCTTTAACGGATTTTAATTGGGAATTTTTAATAAAATTTCATCTTTAAATTTATTTTTAATCTGCTTTTTACATAATTTTTTAATAGAGCGGTTCAAATTTTATATTAGACCCGGGTTTAAAGCCTTAAAAAAAGGTCTTTTTATCTTTTGATTTAACACAAAAAAAGGGGACACAAAGGGGGGAAATTTATTGACGTACCCCTTTTTAGTTCAAATGGTGTACAGAAAATGTGTTTTAAACAAATACAGAAATTTTTAAAATAGAAGGTGTAAAAAGGGTTAAAGGATTTAACGTGAAATAAAGCTCCCGTAAAAACAAGAAATTTTTTTTTTAGTCAGCCAGCGTTTAAAATTTATTTACATTTTAGCAAAACTCATGAAAACGCGCCTGATATGCTTTGGCGTTTTTAAGGGTTTTAAATAAAAAAGTTAAAACAAATAAGGGGGAATAAGTTGAAAAATGGAGAAATTTTGGAGGTTTTTAAAATGAAGTACAGCGCTCAGTGGGGGAGCGGGGGGGACAATTAAAAAAAGTTTTGAATATTCAAGGGGATTTGCATAAAAACTTTAAAAAAATGCTGTTTTTAGAATATTAAGGGTTTTTAAACAACTGACCAAAAAGCCTGAAAGGGGCGATAGCACCTAGGGAAGATTTTTTCTTGCTGGTTATCATGCGTAACAATGCTTGAAAAAGTAACAAAAAAAAAAAAATAATAGCCCAAACATAATGTTTATGTTTTTATAAGGTATGATGTTCAAAAACCCGATTTAAAATTAGTCTAGGGTTTTGAAAAAAACCCAAACGTATGGGATTTGTAAAATTTTTTTTTCCAACCGCATATTTAAAAAATAAAAAAAAAAAACCATAATAAGTAAAAAAAATTAACCCAATTTGTTATGTAGCTAAGTGGGTATAACTTTGTAGCTTCAGAGGTAAAAACTTTCTCCCGGGATAAAAAATTCTCGAAGAGGAAAACGGGGAAGAGAGTTCCGGGATGGGTGAGTTTTATGGCCCAGCTTTAAAAGTGTTTGGGCAAACGTTTTCCCAAAATTGTTTTCCCAAGACCCTTCGTTTCCCCCCCAAAAACATTTTTCCCCCTTTTTCCCCAAGTAAAAAAAAACCATGTTCGACAATATCCCGGGGTTCCCGAATGTGGGAAAAAAAGGGCCCAAAAGACAAAGTAATTATGGAGTTCTGAGGGGAAACAGAGAATCAAGCCCCCACCTTTTGGGCCCCAACACATGGATGGGAATTTTGTTTACAGCTACCTGTCCCGGGTGATTACTATTCCAGGGGAAATTGCCAAAATTAAAAGGAAGCATCAAATTTTCAATTTAAAACGCGATAACTTGCTTACAAATGTGGGTGTAAATTTAACGAAAACCAAATTGGTAGCAGGTTTTTTGTTTTTGGGAAATGGTAGAGGATTATGGGAAATTACAAATTTTTTAAAAATATATTACATTAGCATAAAAAAAACAGGGAAAAACCATATAACCAGGGGTTATCGCCCGGGTTGCGATAAGGCTCTCACGAGGCAAGCTTTACACTTCCATTTTACCCCTGTGCCGGAACAATAGACCAAAAACCCATTACTAAACCCCAAAAACAACTGTCAAACACTGGGTCCAAGGGAATTATCGTCGGGTTTCAAATGGATGGCTCTCCGAGTGCAAGCATTACAGTTCATATTCCCGTCCCGGGAAAAACATCAGCCCTTACTCGTTACTCCCCCGAAAACAAAATTCCAAACATTTGGGCCCAAATGAATTATCTTTGGGTGCGGGGATGGCCCTCACGAGGCCAGCTTTAACCATTTCCCATTTTTCCCTTGTCCGGAAAATCAACCAAAACCGTTTTTATGAACGAAAACAACTTTTTCAAAACTCTTTCCAATGAAAAATCGTTGGTGCATGGAGGGCTTCACGATGCAAGCATTAAAATTTTCCAAAATTTCCCCTGTGCCAGAACACAGCCCATACCGATTACGAAGGGAAAACGGACTGTAAAACATTCGTCCAATGAATTATCTTTCTGGGGGGGTAAACCCGGTATTACGATTAAACCCATTACACTTCCATTTTACTTTTTGTCCCGGGAAAACATCAGCCCCAAAACTCAAATTCCCTGAAAAAAAAAACCCGACTGTCAAACATTTCGCCCAATGAATTTTCTTTCGGGTGGCGATGGAGGGGCTCTCAGGGAGTGAAAAGCATTACACTTCCATATTACTCTGTTCCCGGAACATCAGACCATACTCGATTACAAAACCCGAAAACAGACTCCCCCAAACCCACTCGCCCAAAATTGAATTATCGTTGGTGCGAGGGATGGTCTCACGAGGGGAAAAGCATTACATTTCCATATTACTCTGTCCGGGAAACCATCAGACCATACTCGATTACTGAACGAAAAAAAGTCTGTAAAACATTTCTTTCCATTGGTTATGTCTGGTGCGATGAACGGCCCCCAAATATTTCATTACATTTCCATTTTAAACAAAAACCGCCGGAATTATCGTTGTGAAGGGTTTAAATAAAAAAGGGGATAAAAGTTTTTTTTAAACTTGGTATTGCGGGGACAGAAAAAAAAAGGGGACTGTAAAACCTTGGACCAGTGGGTTACCCGACTGGTGCGAGGGGAAAGGCTCCCAAGAGTGCTTTAAACATTTCCATATTATGGCGTCGGAACACCCAGCAAACCCAAATAAAATGGAAATGAGCAAATGTAATGTTCATTTCAACAATATCTAAAAAATTGCCCCAAGATTTTTAAGGGCTGCGATTTTTGAAGGGAAAATTTGTAATTAGTTTTTTTTAAAAATGCTATTATAATAATTTAGCATTTTTTTTTTTTAAAAAAACCCATTCAATTACTTTCCCACTTAAAAGCTTTTTTTTTAAATTTAAATAGTATTTTTTTTAGGTAAAAATTTAAAAAAAATTTTAAGTTCAATAATTTTAAAAAAATATGAAACGCTTTTTCCTCAGATCGCGCCCTTACGGCCACCCCAAAAGTAATTGCTTTTGGGAAGGGAACCTAGCGCAACTCTACCCAATTTCTGTTGACTGGTTCTAGTTAAAAAAACCAAAGTAAAAACTTCTTTTTTGGGGGATATTTTTTTTCCCCGGGGGATCTAAACAAACCCATTCATAAAAAAATTCCCTTTTGAAAGTTATTTTTATATTCCCAAAATTTTTTTTAAATTTTTTAAATATTTAAAAATTTTAGTTTAAACATAAAATGCGGCTTTAAATAAAAACCAAAACCCTTGTGTGTGTAGAAAATGTATTGAAACCCTTTCAAATTGTTTTAAAAAATGAAAAAACGGGTTTTTTAAACGTACTTTATTTTACGGTTCTTTAGGCCCCTTTACCCCCCCAATTTTTAAAAGGCCTTTGGTTTTAAGGGTAATTTTCCCAAAAACTTAGATTTGAGTATTTTAAAAAAAATTTGATTTGGGTTTTGGAAAATCAATTTCTGGGTACCCCACCGAAAAATTTTGGGAAAACATGGAATCTCAAAGCGCCAAATCAGCGCCGCCATTCCAAACCCTTTTTTAGTTCAGGACAATATAAACCCAACTTACTGTACCGAAAATAGTTAAAAAAATAACGAAAAATTTAAACACCGTTTAGCTACTTTGGGAAAATTTTTTTAAGAAAGAAAATAAAAATGCCCTGTTATTTTACGAAAAGTTTTGAAAATGTATGGAAAAATTTTTCCCGTTAATCCTCCTTTCGGGTTGAACACAACCCGCCAAAAGGGCAATATTATTTTAGATGGATGTTGGGGTCACTTGTGAGTCACTCAGTACCTGGGCCCAAAGCCCACCCCCCAAACTGGCGGCCCCTTTGGGCCCAAAACTATGTCTTCTAAAAATTTTGTAAAACAAAATAAAACCAAAAAGTAAGTTTACAACCAACCTATGAAAAACCCAAAAAGCCCAAAAATAACCCGTCATTTTTTTTGGGGGGCGTGAGGGGGGGGGAGTTTCATCGTGATTTGGGGAAGTTAACCCAACGACCCCGGGGCTTTTTATGGCTGCCCAAATTTTCGAAAATTTTACGCTACTTCGTGTTTTTAAAATATTTCTGTCTTGATTTTTCTTAGGGTTTTTCGTATCCAACGTGGGTAATACTATATTAAAGGGGATTTTCCCAAATTTAATTTTGCTTGTTATAAAAAAATTTTTTTAAAGGGTTTAAGGGAAACCCCCCTTCAGCGACCGGGATAGGGGGTGAACAAAGAAAACCCCCCTTCTTAAATTTTAACGAAAACCCCACATTTTTGATCCCCAAAAAATTCGGGGGTAGTAAAAGCACCGAAAAAATACCAAAAAATGGTACTTTGGGAGGGGGGGGTTTTTTGTCCCAAAAAAATTTTTAATTTTTAAAAAAGGGTCGAAACCGGGGCACTCAATTTAAAATTTTTTCTATTCCCCTAAAAATTTTTAAAAACAGGTTTTAATTTACTCGTATTTGTTTTTTTACTCTTTGTACCACCGTAGGGGGGGGGGGGGGGGGGTTTAAAATGTTTTAAAATTGTACGGTTTCACGTTTTTTTAAATGTTGCCTTTTTTTTAAAAGGTTTTAGCAAATCCAATTTTTTAAAAAGTTTCCAAAGGTACTTGTTAAAAAAAAATGGGTTTCAGTTGTCGCTTTAAAAGACATTTAAAATTTTGTAAAGGAAAAAATTAAGTGTACAGAGGGAGAGCAGCTGTGGAGTTCTGTAAACATTCACCCCCCAACACCCTCAAAAATAGCGAAAGCTCCAATTTGGGGTGAATGGAATATTTCACAGACAACAATACACGTTTCACGTAAAAGGCCCAAAATGACTGGGCTAACTGAAAAAAAGTTAAAATTGATTAACATGTTTATTATCCCTTTTTCATATTTTCCTTCCCCAAAAATAATTCAAACAAATTCAGAAGTTGTTTTGGGAAAAAAAATTGTCTATACCATAAAAAACTAAAAATAAACTACAAAACATGTTTTAGATTAATTAAAAACAGGGAAATATATAAAATTTTGGGATTTGCTATTTAGGTTTTTTATCAAAAAACAAATCAATCAAAGGTCACTAATAGATCAAAATTGTAATCGACGTTTTTAAATTTTATATTTTTTAGCAAAATCGCACTTTTAGTTTACGATAATCTCTCATTATATAGAAAGTGTTTTAAAAGAATGTGGTAGATACCTCTGGTTGCACAGCCTCCCAGGGGAAAATTTTTGGGGAGAACCACAAACCCCTAAATGTAAGAGAAAATGAGTATTTTTGGCGCCCATTTCTCAAACCATTCTAGATAAAGTCCCAAATTTAAATTACCAAAAAACTTGGTTAAAAAAACGTAATTGATAGGGTTGTAATGAAAATCTCCAACCCTTGCTATTTCAACTTTTTGGCAGGTTGTAGAGTTTGACATATCCTGAATTTGTAACTATTTTAAAATTTTGGGAAAATGTAGCTGATAAAGTGACAACCCCACACTATTTTAGAAAGAAGAAGGGTTTCTTTGGTAACCTTAGGAAACAGTTTGGATTATTGTTTTAAATATACAAATTTGTGGACATTTTGGACCACCCTGTACACAAGATGAAAAAATTAAACTTGTTTCAAAATGATTAGAGAGTAGATACTTTAAAAAGGGCACGGCTCAACCAAACCTTTATAAATTTGAAAAATATCTATAAAACATTACTTCTACTCCCCCAAAAGTACCATTTTGGGGGGAATTTTTTTTTGGTGTGTTAACAATTATATATCTCCAAATTCTTTGTTGGGTTTTTTTGAATATGTCTGGGGTTTTCGTTTTTAAATCGAAGAAGGATAGTCTTTCTCGGTCACAGATGCTACTACATTACAGACAGGTGGACCTTTATTCATCCTGTATAAAAAGAAAGTTAAAAGGAACCTCTAGTTAAATACTTTGACTCCATTGTATATTTGGGTTTTTTATTTTTTAAATTTTATATTAAGAGTACATAGGAGGGACTAATAAAGAAATATTTAAATGGAAATACTTTTTTAAAGATTCCTGATCATTGAAACAACTGAAAAAATTATTTTAAAACTTGAACTTAAATGTAAAGGTGGTTAAGTTCTTATGTAGGATTATTTAGATTTGCATTTATTATTAAAATGAAGTAAAGTATGTAAAAATGTTTAAGAATTATAAAAGTGTCTGTTGGTTTAGAAATAGTCTCTTGTATTTTTTTCAAATTTTCTGAATAGTTGATTGAATTTGTCTATGTAAACAGTTGGTTTATGTAACCTCATCTTTTTCATCTTACTTTGAATCTATAAAGCTTGGGGTTTATCATTAGTAAACTTTAAACTGAGAGAACAATTTTAATTGGGTTTATCCAGTGGAATCTGATCCAGACTTATATTAAAAAATACTGGATTTCAAAAAATATTCTAATTTCCACAAATTTGAGAAGCAGGTTTGAGAGTAAATCCTGACTGCTTGTCCTTTTTCAAACATTTTGTGACACTTGTTCACAAAACAGATCAGTCGGACCTTCGTCATCAAAAAATGAAATTTTCCAAAATCAATAAAGTTTAAAAAAAATCAGCCAACTCGATTAATCAGAGCTTTATTAAAGATATCCTTCAATAATCAGAAGAAAAATCAAAAACAAGTAGATTAATTCTGGTTTTCCTAAATTTCTTGACTGATTAAATTCAATTACCTTTCTTATTCGGTTTAAGATGGGGACATGAGTCTGTTTTGGATGACTTCAATCTAAGTATGAAGGACTTCTAAGAGCTAATTGATCTTCATCATATTATAGTAAATGAAAAAAGTGTTATGTCCTTTAAACCCAAAAAACAACATGTACTAATGATTTCATGTGTATCATTCCTTTTTTTCTGAAATGGACACTATTCCTTGGATAACCTACAAATTCCAGTTTTCTGCTGTTACTGCCTCACAATAAAGAACCCAATATTGATAAAAAACCTCCCTCACTGTTATAAAGTAATTTTGTTTACAACCCAACTACTTGTGTGTCCAAAATTAGAAATAGATTTTACTTGGGTTTCTGATTCAAATTTATAGGCACAAATATTTTGAAAACTTAGAATTAACTACATGTTATTGCTGACAGATTATAAGCGTTCATACTTCTATGTTTTTTGCTGCCTCTTTACTTTTAGGTATAGAGTAAGGGTCTTTAGTTGTTGATGTTGACTAATGAATGCATTAAATTTATTTTGAATTGTTTTGTAATAAATGGATTGTCTGTTGGGCGAAATAAATAAATAAATACATCTATTAGCTATGTTCATTTCTGTTTAAACTCAAGGTCCAACCCAGTTTCGTTGTACATACACTTTATTAATTATTATCTTATCTAAGAAGATAAAAAATTGTTACTTGATTTTTTCTATAACTTATGAGGAATTGATGTTTGTATTTGGGGGCATCTTTTTAATCAGGTTCATAAAAAAAAAAACTGTGCAGAAGGACGAAGGACATGATTTTTAACAGTATAATATTATGATGATAGCAATAAGAAAAAAACTAGTTATTTGTTATATACATTATATTTTTATTTACTTAAATTAATATTCTATTAAAAGCTCTTTATTTTTTACATTTTATTAATTTTTTTAAAATGTGACTTTATTAAAATAACATGTAATTTCCTGATAGAGTCATTACCTCGTAATTATATCTCTGTTAAAAACATTACAATTTCTTATCTCCAACCACTGTGGCCACAATTTTATGAGGCCTGTGATTTTTAATGTCTGCAGTATTTATAAGGTAACAACCAAAAACTTATTACTGAATGGATCATTTAGAAAAATTGATTCAGCAAGATAAAATCTTTCTTGGTGTAGCATTATAAGTAGGCGTAGTGGAATATCTGACATATATTCCTTGCATGGAAGAATTCCCTTGTAGCAATTTAGTCATAGCTATGGTTTTATTGGGGTAAACTAAAAATTTACTTAATTACTTTAGCTAAGACCTATGTACTGAAGTGACTCTTGTTTTGGGGGGAGATCTATTGGAATGATTCCTGACCCTTATTAAGTTACTGCATACTCTTTTTGGGTATAGTTATCGCAGATCCCGTAGGAGCCTAACAAGTAAAAGTTATGATTTTGGGACACCAAAATAAATTCTTTAACAACTATGAAATTACATGGAAAAATATGGAAATAACAAAGTAATAGTTTGTGATTAAACAACATTGATTGATAAAATTTCATTTCTAATAGCTCAATTTCGTCCGTAAAATGTGGCTGGATTAGATATATAGAAAGAAAAATTGTTTTCATTCCCACAAATTGGAATGTTTTCATTCACCAACAAAGGAAAAAAAAAAAAAATAAGTTGGGGGTGTTTTTTTTAAGCTCCTGTATATAGGCTTTAATGGTGCTAAAGCCTTAGTTACTATGGTTTGGGGGGGGGAAAACATACACCATCATAGAAACTAATCTTATCTATACAGAAATACAATTACCAAAATAAGTTTACAGATTGGAATCTTTCTTGAATAGCTACCATTCACATTTTATGTTCATTATGTTTCATTAGCAAGTATTCAAAATAAGATTCATTTCGGCTAGAGAGAGAGGGTATCTACAATGCAAGAGAGCACTGAAAATCAAATCTTGTAATCTTTTGAACATTGATTTTCACACTCTATTTACTTTCTAACTCTGAATACCAAATGTCTGATGTAGAAATCTTATATGGGTTTAGTTCCTACTTAGATTCTTTGCCAAAATTTATTTATTTTCTACTGCTATTTTCTCATTTTGCCATCATGGAATCACATAAGTTCAATGTAAAAAATTATTTGATACGCTTCTAGCCAAATCAGTACGGGCACGAGTGACATGCACCATCATTCTAATCTCAGTGGTTTCTCCATATATAATTGTGTTAACTTTTTTTAATTTTATATTTTTTATTTTTTTCGTTCATGATTTTTTTGTGTTTTTTTTAATTAGTTTTTTTTAATTTTTATATTATTTTTCTGTTAATTTTATAATGAGGCTTCATGCTTTCCAATCTATAGGTTGAGTTAGTTCTTCCAAGAGGTTGTTGGGGGACAAAACAGACATGAAATTTTCCCATCCTCTTGAGTGATAAGGAATTACGCTAACGCATGAGTGAGCCCATAAAACAAAGCAATATAAACAATGTTGAAGCGTTAGTATAAAAAAAATAAAATACCTATTCATGAACATCAAACGGGGAAGATATTAAACCCTTTACACTTACCGGTTACCACTGTCCTGAGTTTTCCAAGTTGTCAGCAATGTACATCGTAAAACATTCAGTATTCCGGTTTTTCCCCAAACATTTGTAAAAAAATAATTAAAACTTACATTATAAGCTACTTTAAAATGAGCATCGTGTTTAGAATTAAATTACTTATAAAATAGATAAAACTCTTTTATAGAAAGATATCCACTTATATTGCAAGTACAGAAAGGGAAAATTCACAGTGTGCTAACTTTGACTATTATGAATTCGTATGTAAGTATCAAGGGTGCTAAGCCTCTCCATTCATGCTAAAAATGTGGTAGAATTATGACTGGTAAAATATTAATAAAATTTGTATTGGTCATTTTTAAATCAACTGTACTATTTCAGGTATTCTTGTAAAGTTGTTGACACAGTACACGTTATGTTTATAATACAATCAACTGAATTATTCATAGAAAAATATTTTAATTATGTTTATGAGTTCCTTAATGTGTACAATTTAATGAAAATAGTGTGTCCCAAATGCTTTCATTAAAATAGTCAAAAAAATGTTATTTCAATAAAATTACTCTCAATGATTCTATTTTTTTTATTGGTATCCAGCCAATGACTGAAAAGAAATATTTCAGTCTGGGATATTCTGTTTTCTTTTTGTCAGTCTCAAACAAATAATAAAAAAAACTGAAACAACGTTAAAACAAAAAACTCATTTTTTTTTATTTTTCGAGTTACAGAATATTTTAATAGCTTTACTTAATAACTAAGATACCTCTACTCAAAACAACAAAGCAAACTTCAACAAAATTGTTTGAATTTTTATGTGAAAATACTACAAAATGTTCTGAAACTGTTTTGAGACATGTCTCTAGTGAAAGGCTTGGTAGTTTTTGGAACAGGCTGAGTGAGCAAAATCGACAGGCAGTCAAAGGGTTAAACTTGTTCAAATGCAAGCCTTATTCCTCATACAATGGTAAAATTAATTAAAAAATTCACTTATATATTTTGATGTTATATTTGTCACCACTATACTTATCATATTGCAAACAAGTAAACTATATTGCTTTTTTTGGTCTTTTCTTTGTGATGGTCTGTTTGAATTGCTAACGAACTTTTGCTAGTTGGGGTTTTTTAATTTGTGTGTATTTGCTATTGGTTTGGTACAACTAGTTTGTCCTGAGTTGGTTTTATTTGCATCAATACAGGACTGAGTGAGTTTTAACTATATATATGTTTCTAGAACTAACATTGCATGATAAAAATTCTTGTAAATGTTCAACTGCAAAGCCTATCTTTGGATTCACATACATAACTGCAGACGATTTTTACAAATCTCACCAACTTTCCCTATCAATCTATGCGACAGCTGAAGTATCAATTTACCTAATTATTAGCTGGTTCGTCATTTTGTGCATTGCATGCCTTTAAAAGTATTATTGTGCATGTGAACTGTTAATTTAAATTTTATTCTTTTCAACCTTGCATATTTACTTATTAAATTTAATTATTTAATTTAGGTAATCTTCTTTTTATCAAACATTATGCTACTTATAACTCAACTAGCAAAGTGGATCAGAGTAAGCTACTGATAAGCATTGTTAACCTTCAGCCCATTATATTAATATCCTATTATGTCTGATTCTTTGACCTGTCTGTGTTAAGATGGTGTTTGGGACCACCGAAAGAGGGGGATTGGTTGTGATGGTTGACTGCCAGCGGTTGGTTCCATAGGGAATGGTATCAAATTGTCAAAAGCTGAAATATCAAAGTAATAAATGTTGCCGATACGAAAAAATAAATTGGGACTGCGATAGAATTACTGATTGCTTAGGGTCATCTAATCAGCCTTTAAGGTTTGTTATCTTCCCAAATGTCAACTGTATTGACCAAAATGGACGATCTCTTAGGCAAGGTTAAAAAGATAGATGATATATCTAAAGGATATTGTAGGACATAAAAATACGAGATTACTACAATACAGAGCTTTGCTTATCGGTATTGGAGCCAGAGTGGAGGGTATTGAGAAAAAATCTGCTGTGGGTAGTGAGAATTTTTTCAAAATAGATGACGTTAAAGTCACAAGTATATTGGCAAACACTACTAGGTTAAATAAAATTGATTAATAGTCCTGCCACGTCTCCTTGGTCGCTGGTTGTTGTCTGAAAGTTTCGATGATAGAGCTGGGTAGGACCAAAAACATCCTTATGTACGCTATACCAGTGGTAGCACCAAGTCACTACCTTTGGAAAAAAAAAGAAGTTGACCGAGAAAGAAGATTTGCATCTGTCTTTGATGCTTGTTAAAATTTTTCAAGGCCCACTCAGTTTTCCTATCATAGAGTTGGCAAGAAAATCTAATCGGGGGCCTCCGCCCACTAAAAATTGTTCTGGGGCTCCCAGTATATGAGGTTTCCATCTTTATGAAGACATTTTTCTGGGGACAAAAGTGTCCCCTGGATGATCCCTCTATGGATAATGTTTTCAGTCCTCACCGCGACCGACTCCTCAAATGAGAGAGCCACTGCTTACTGCCCTCGCGCTAAAGAACTTTGATGAGAGGGTTGCCGAAATGCAGAAACTAGGCATTACTATTAGAGTAACTCTGAATGGCGGTACCCAGATTATAGTTTATAAAATTACTCAAAAAACGAAGTAAAGGCGGGACAAATCCAAAACTAATACAGGTTTACTACTCAAATGTAAATGGGTCTTCGGGAGTAAAACTAAATAACATTAAGGGTCTTTCCTCCTCGCCACTAACTGAGTTTTGACATCTTTTGCTCTCAACTGAGACCAAATCTATCCACAAGACATGTAGTGATGCCGAGCTGGGGTTTTCTTTGCTTATAACGTATTTCGACAGTGACAGATCCTGACGAAACTAGTGTCAAGGCCAGTGGACGGAGGGTGTCCTGGTTGGCAGTCAAGTGTTGTTATCCTTCTTCTGCGGCTATGCCCCATATCAACATGCATCTGTCGAGCCAAACCCTAATCTCGCAGTCAAACGACTTCAGTTGGTGTAAAAGTTCTAACTAAGGCGGTTGTATTACATCCCTCCTGACGGATCTGTCAATTCTTACGAAAACATACGTCACGTCAGATAGGGAAGAAGCTTGTCACGTTGGATTCCTTTCTCTCGAAGTGCTGTACTTATGGGTGATCTGATAACCAAACACCTGAAAATTGATTGGGGGGCAGCACTTTCTTTTACTTTTTTTACATTTTTTTTTTTCTATTTCGCATTTATTTCTCTTTTATTTTTTCCTCTTTTGCCCAGTTTTCCACCTCGGACTATTCTCCGTTTCCGGGCTTCCAGACGAGGAGCCCTTGAGGCGATCTTACTTTCTTACTCTTGATTTTAACCTCAAGTAAATCGTCATTGTAAAAACACTTTACTCGTGGTGTAAATTCTGGCTACGTCATACCTCCATCCACTCGGATATTACATCACTGTTGTATCCAGGGATTGGATGAGCCACTGGTACCTGAGGAGTGTACATTCAACCCCGCTATTTAGGATTGCTCTTTCCTTCCGTTCCCAACAGCTGGCAACATGACTTCCTACGTCCATAACTTCAAGAAAATGTAACACTTATAAAATGTATATCAAGAACTAACTGCAGCATGATATCCCGCGATGTTTTGTTTACAAAAAACTCTTTTTCACACACCTGATGGACGTTAAACACATGCAATTCTCTAACTTTCCTTGCTGAAACGTTTTAAAAAAACCTCTGTCTTAAAATCATACAACCTTTGATTTAAAGTCGGATCTATCATTGCCCACCGTGGTTCAGGTCCGGAGTTGAAGAGACTGGTAAACTGAAATAGAAAAGACTTCACTTTACAATATAAGCGCGAGAACTTTGAAATGACCTGCAACATACTATTCTTACTCTCCTCGCACTCAGGTCAAATTTGTAAAACGGCTTTCTCAAAGATATGCTTCGAGAAAATTACATAAAACCTATGTCCAAATTAATATCCTTACTTCTAATCCCAAACAAGGTTTCTGGTCGGAGCTTTCGTTGAATGGTGTTTAAAAGATAGAACCATGGAACCTCCGGTCAGCTCCTGGTTTATAATGGCACATCATCGTCGGTGTTTGATATGAAACAAGTGCGATAATATGGTTGGCTGATCTTCTTCTCCTCGGTGTTCACAGTTCTCAACAACAAGCCTGCCTACTTGTTTAGGACAGTTGTCCGACTCTTGCAGTTGTTATCTTCTCATTAGTATTTTTAGTGAAGATGAAGTCAGGAAAGGAAGCTTCTCAATCTCAACGTAAATATAAAGGCTCAGGGCTCTGTGGACCATGATACCTACTCTGGTGGGTCCTGGAAGGTATTGCCACCCTTTACTTTTATCTGGTCCCGCTTCCCAGGAGCTCTTCAATCAAATCAGTATCCAGTGGTCCAGTGGTGGTTTTTGCCTGTCAGTTCTTAAAAAAAAGCTATGTTGGTTACCCATACACCAAATCCGGGACAAACATCTGAAGTTACCAATTATAGACCTTATTGCTGGTCCAGGTCACGTCGAATCTCCAAAAGTCTTTTTGAGAGACCTGGTGCTTTCTAGAGTGTTCTCCCCTAACCTACAAAAGGTGTATATCTTACCATCAACATGGGTTTTCGCCTGGGAAAATCGGCGGAGCAAACGAACTTTTGTAGTCCTTCCAGTCCAGACATTAATCTTCATCCTTCTCAAGTCGGAGTGAAACAGGTTGATGTATTTTTTTCTGTTGGCACTTCTCACAAGGCTTTTGACTGGAGTCAGTTCACTTGCATCTGGCTTGTAACGGCTCTCTGTTTTAGTAGCGTCCATGGGCCCTCTTTTAGAGTGGTTTTCATTCGATAACCCTTCAAGGATCGCAAGCTAATGGTGAAATTCTCTTTTCGTTCTTTCTCCAGAGAGTTCGTGGCGGATTTCAGATTGAGTCCCACAGGGTTCGCACTTTGGGTCCCGTATTATTTAATCTATTACATCAATATCTATATCTGACGTAGTTCCTGCCAATCACCTCTATTGTTTGCTGACGATATTAAAACTTTACTCTGGATAATCAACATCTGAATTGCGACTCTTGAAATCCTTTCAGCGAAGTATATAAAGGCTGTAGTGATGAGAAATGGTGGTGCTCTGATATAATGGCAATTGTCCTTAAACTCAACGGAAATGTCTACTCCGTTATCACCTTTCACAGGATAAAACATCTCCTCGTTTCCCATGATTATCCAATTGGGTGGATTATAGTCCTCATAAGGAACAAGCGAGAATTAGGGACCTAGGTGTGATTGTGCTGCTTGCCTCTCCTGAGTTCTGTAAGATCACCGTGTGAAATCAAATTTGTAAGCAAAGCAAATAGGGATACCTCGGCATTGATAATCAGGTTAACTCTACGTTTTTTTCTAACGGCTCCTTTTGGCGTTAAAGACTCTTATTGTTGCCTTGTTACGGTCTCACTTGGAAATATTGCACTAGTTGTGTGTGTCCTCCTAATCAACAATATCTCCAAGGTGATCAGAACTCCAATCGATTCAGTCTCGTTTCATTCCCGCCTTAGTTGGTTCCATCGCCTGGGTCATCGTTTATTGCTGATGTCCCTCGTGTAACTCTTTGGCAGTCTGAACTTGGCCATGTCAACCCACTTGCTTTGAGGAGTAAAAAATTTTTGATCTGGTGTTTATATACAAGGTGGTATTATGAGACGATCTCAAAACTGGCCCCTCAGGTTACTGGAGCGAGTTAAGGTTTCACCACGTTCCTGCCAGTACAAGATCAAGGGGACTATGTTGGCAAGACTGCATCACTCTACAAAAACTACGAAAGGAAACAGCACACGATGGTCCGGAGTCCAGACGCTTGGGAATACACCTACCACTGGGAATCTAGGACTTTTTTAACACTGGTGCTGTATCGTTTAAGAGGACAGATTAACCAAAATCTGCTCTCCATGGAAAGATTAAGAATAGGAAGGCTCCATGTAAAAACCCCCCATGGCATTGTTTTTTATGTTCGTATAGTAGATATTTGTTTTATTACTATTATTTATTATTATTATTTTTTAGATTTCCTATTATTGCTTGTAATCACTTTATTTAACGCTTACTTACTGTTAATCAACCTTTTTTATATTCGGTTATATTAAACTATTTTAGTCCTTAATCGCGGTTTTAAAATTGTTATCGATTCATATCTATTTTCTGCCCTTGCTTGCTCTGCTTCATTAGTACCCTAAATTGTTCATTTGTTATTTTATTTATGTTTCATTGTTCATTAAAATTATTTATCATTGTTATTTATTATAATGTTAAAAAATTGTGTTTTATTTTTTACTCTTTCGTTTGTTGATATTCTTGGGGGGTTTTGTATTTTATTTCTTCATAGTCGATCACTTGTTAGCTCTTTCCATATTTTATTGCCTTGTTGTCTGTTACTCTATCATGTTATTTTTTCATATTTTCTTATTGTTACACTCTTTTTGTTTTGCTTATTTCATTGTGGTCTTTTGCATCTTGCATGTATTTTAATTCATCTTGTTTTTGTATTTTTTTTCATTTACTACAGTACTTTGTTAAATATTACATGTTTTGTGTGTTGCTAGGCTTAATCTATATTAGCCATTGAAAACCTTTGTAATCTATACTTTTGTTAAAATGGGTTTTGTCCAGTATATAAATAATATTTAAACAACTTGCTTGGTTGTTAAATATCGTTATAATAAAGATATGAAAGATGGAGATGTCCATTGGTAATTAAAAATAAAAACAGAACCAACTTTACGATCATTTACCTTTTGTTAATGGATCAAAATTAATTATACAAGTAAATATAACATTTAAATTTTAAATTGAAAAATAAAATTTTAGAGTAAAACTGATGTACATGGTCAAATTGTATAGATAGTTATAGTGCCCATTATCCTTATTTATAACACACAACATTAATGACAATTTTTTGCCCAACATTTGGTATGTTTTGGCAGGTATGTAGTCTAAAGAAGTTTTGACAATTATCACATTATTAAAAAATATATTAAATTAATATATACTTCAACTGTGAGTTATTATAAATCACTTTTTAAAATGTTCTATAGGAGTATACTTTTGATTGCTATAATACATTTTTAGGCACTACCAACAAACCATTATATTGCACAGAAACCTAATATTTTTAAAGGAATATTGCTTAACATTATTTAGTTGGATAAGTTTTGATAAATGTGTCTAGCTTGATCATTGCATTTAATTCATAGTGGGTCACCTTCTAGAATTTAAGTGATCTATTATTCATTAGGTACTACACTTCGATGGTACTGTTTTTCAATTTGCTAGTGGCAGGGTAGCGACACCGATGGTTTACCCACCGCTGGATGGTTGGAGGCAATCACATTGTCAGCTGATAATAGCATGTTTTCATTAGACATAGAAACTTGGAGTTAGTTACAAATGATTCAGATCTAAAATAAAAAATATTGTTTAATAAACAATTTAAAAAAAATTTTACTTCATCGTATAAATAGCCTATTTACCTTGTAAACTTATTACTAGTTTCGAGAGTAGACTACATTGTAAAGAAGAGCTGGGTTTTATATTTGAAAATTAATTTGTTACTAAACATCAAATACAAACGCCTCCCTCGGATAACCAAATTGCCTTTTTAAAAACCCCTTTAACATCGCAAGTATTAACGGTTAAATGTTAAAATACCGAGGTATTATGGTATGATTTTATATTTGTTTTTAAAACCGCTAATACTGACTGAATCTTAGCTCTATATACAAATGCCATTTTTCAACCACCTTTAACTTGCCAGACTAACCACTTAAATGTAAAATTTACCCAGGTATTATATAGTGATTTTTATTTGGTTTTTAACCTTAATATATCTCAAACTCTCTCGATAACAAATGCATTTTTTCAAACCCCCTTAGAACTTTGCCCCAAGTTTAACACACTTTATGTTGAATATACCCAGGTAACCCAGTGTAAGGATTTGTATTGTGTTTTTAACCCCAATAGTACATATTTGTTTCCAATTTCAAGGTTTTTTTTTAAAAAAAAAAATTCTAACTGCCTACAAGTCCTTTTTACAAAAACCTATACCTTGATTTTTAAAACTTCAAATAATACATAATTTCGTTGGAGGAGTTTATTTATAAGGTTACTCTTTTTAGCATGAGTTCACCCTTTTTGGCAACATTTTCCAAGGTTCACTGACAATGTATTTAAGAGGGACTATAACATCATTGACAGACTGGTAAAGACCAATAATTAGTAAATGTTCCAATTATTGTATTGCTTTAAGTATGGTTTCCTCTTATTTATATCAAATTTATTTACTTATTTGCATCCCACCACCCTCTTCACCCCCCCTCACTCCCCCCCCCCTCTCCCTTCTGTTCCTTTTTCTCAGAATAGTTACAGTACCCTTTGTTATGTATGAGATTATCATTGTATTCTTTAATATCTAAAAAAACATGATTTTTAATTTCATATTCATAAAATTCATTAGTACGTTACTTATAATAAAAAATATATACTTTTTTGGCAAATTGTCTATAATTTTTTTTATAGGAAAAGCAGCAAGAAATAAATATACATATTGATAAAAGCTCTGAAATCAATTTTAAATGCCAAATTAAATGAACATATTCCAATCGATTTTGACTCCTTAAGTTTATTATTATTTTTAACATGAAAATTTATCTTATTATTCTCATATTTCTATCTTATATTCCATCTTTTATTCTATATTGTTTATTCTCATAATTTAACAACTACCTATTTTGATATTTATCTGAATAAATGTCTACAATTCAAGTTGTGTTGTTTGTAACAAATGTTCTTGTTAACTAGTATATAAACAAAAGTTGATGGTACCTTTAGAGACTCCCCATTAGATAACGCCAATCTTTATGTTAATTTAGAATTATATTATTGCAATTTAACTTAAAACATACTGTAGAAACAAACAGCTATCTTACTCTATCTTGTAAGAAGAGTACTACATCGATACACAAAGATCAAAGGTTCTAAAAATCCTGACATCAAAACTGATGGGCTAGAAGCTTTTGTTACAAGATCCCTTAGAATTTTTCTTTGGACATATTATTTCTCAGATAATATAAATCTCTTGAGGAAAGTTTTTCAGCTCACCTCCAGGACCAAAGTAAAAATGTTTGGTTAGACCATACATAATCCAATAAATGTAATAATAAATATTGAAAGGGTTCCCTTAAAATGTCGTCTCTTCCCCGTATTTTGACCAACAAAACAAAAAACAGTAAAAGCCAAAGCTGATAAAATTAGCCAAAAATCAATATACTCGGCCGGAGCCGTGTTTCTTAAAATTGGTCTACCAGAATTCCACTAGTTTAATTTATTAATATACCATTTTAATGCGTAGTTTAACAATTGTATTAAAATTATGGTATTAATGAAACAGTTGATACTTGTATAAAAAAGTCAATTTTTTTTATTTCCATGATTGTGATAAACTTACTTGCTGAATAAGAATATAATGATTTAGTATTTGTTAGATTATGCTGACCAGGTTTATTTGTTATTTTATTCAATATAATTTCTAAGTCAGTGGATTTTTACTAAGACGGGAGGCTGCATCTTACTAGGTGAGGCTGCAAATATAGTAAAGCGGCTGCTAATAAAGCCAAAGGTATATATAAAAACCGGGGGTATCCTATGGGTAAATACTTATTGTGCTCCTAGTTTCTTGACTTAATTATTTCTTTAATATCTTCTAATCGCTTAAAACTTGCTTATTTTAAATCCTTTTAAAATGCACAAGTAATGGCAGGTATAATCGAAAAGTAGACCATATCATAACACCAGAGTTGCAGGCATAATACATCATTTTTTTACTAAAAATGGGTATCAAAAATTTTAAGTTTTAATACAGTTTTTATCTTCAAATATTGTCAGTGTAAACCTGTGTTTATTTTCATCCCTCTATATAATTACTGTTGTTATGATATATTAAACTAATAGTTCCATAACCTTTAGGCAAATATAGTTAGGCTTAGTGTTTAATTCAAATCTTACCAGTGCTTCAAATATGTTAACCTCAGCAATTTACTACGGGCAAACCAATTGTATTTCATGGGAGCTCCAATGGTATGGAGGTCAAATAAATTTAATGTTTTTAAATACAAACACAAATTAATTGCTCTCGAAGAATCAAATACGTTAATACAAACCACTCCCACACTACTGGGATTCAGTTTCTTTCAGGCTGATACAGCATGCAGCGAATCGGGAGTACACATAAAGTGACAAACATTTAAAATTTTTCAGATGGACAGAGTACGCAAACGTTTACAGAAAAAAAAATCAAGAAGAAGAACCTTATTGGATGCATACGTTGGACAACGATAGTTTATCACTTTTATTTTCATCCAATAGTGACTAGGTTTCATGGGCTCCTACTGTGGTGGAAACAGCTGATTGCCGAGACTTTGGCTTACAAAAAAGTTCTCAAAGCCTTGTAAAATTGAGTCTACCAAAAAATATTTTTGTGGGGTTTATATAAAAATTATATACAGTAAGCCCTAGGAGATGAGTGAAAGGGCTGAAAACAACCTTTAACTCAATTTATATATTAAATCTATATAAAACTTGTATATTTAAATCGTTTATTTCTAAACAAATTTAATATATATATATAGAGATATATTTATTATATATAATATATATATTTGAGTATATATATATATTATATATATACTATATATATATATATATATATATATTATATATACCGATTATGTAATAAATGACGTAATTTCATAACATTATCAACAGAAGATGATAGTAACTATGAAAATAATAATTTAAGAAATAATAATACCGACATAAAATCATATATGATATTAGTCTCCTTATTATCAAGGAATATCCTCTAGTGTCCAAGAATATTCACTAAACCACACATTGTTGAACAGCAGTTTTCTGTAGGTCGAAGGAAGAAGAAACTTCTTAGCTGTTTACTGCGTTTTCTACCCCGAAATCTATGTTTTCAACATAGAGGATTTCTTGTTCGAACTGCGTACGTTTGACACCTAGAACCACTCCGGTCCAGCACAAGCTAAACCTGGTTAAAATTTGTTCTATCAAGCTGGTTCCTTGAGCGTTCACCAAAACACGCCACAAGAGACTCTTACGGCAATTGTTACGTTTGATTAATATAGGAATTGTTAATGATAGTGACAACTTTCGGTCGATAGTTGAGGTCTCAACTAGTATACGGTGTCCTTACTAATACATGTTTGGAAATACATTTAAATTGTTTGATCCAACTTCTTTGTAGTATCTAGGTGGTAAATCAAAGAGTCAAATTTATCCACCCATCTAGATTCCTTATCAAAAAAGGATTCCAGCCCCGTATATTCTTATTTGCAAAAGTGTTGGAGAAATGTCCTTTCAATATATTGAAAGAAACTAACAGTGAAAATCACCTTGTGAGTCGAGTCTAACCAGTAAAGAACAGGGCTGGATTTTTAAAAAGATTATTAATTTTGTGTCGTTGACTAAGAATTTGATAGATCTATGGATTTTGTAGTGGTTACTCCTTTGGGCATAACCAGGATGGTTTCACCAGTAGATGATTAAATAACAGAACCCAAAACCCTACTATTGAACGACATAAGGCGAAAGTCTAATGGCCCTATATCGATGATTTAGGTACTATTGGTGATCATAACCGACCACTGCTCCCAAGACAGGTTGAATCGTTAGTTGACATTTATGGCGTCGTCGGTGGTAGTGGAGTTTTTTTGTGGTCATTTTTGTTTGTGTCGTTTCTGGCGTTTTTGTGTGTGGGTTTGGTCTATTCGCTTCACAGGTTCAAAATAAGATAGTCAAGAAATGATAACCAAAACAATAAAAAAATAAACGATCAGAAAAGATAAAATATTAAAAAAAGAAGAATAAATAACCCAAGCATAAAATTAGCAATTCTAAAAAAAAAAATATAAAACACAAACAAATAAAGAGAATAATCATAAAAAAAAAATAAATAGTAAAATAAAAAGATCAAAACTTTCTAAAAACGTGATTACGTAGGTGTAGCACAAATTAGGATACAATATTTCGTGGAAATAATTAAACAAGGAAAATTTGTCTTATATCGCAAACCCCTCCCCCCATCTTAGGACAGAGGTTCAAAGTCCGAGCGGCCTAGTAGATACACGTGATTGGCAAGAGCTATCGACGCCCGTTCACGCTGAGTCGCGTCCGTCTTTGTTGTTACTTCCTGTGTTTTAAACCCCTTACAATTTCTCCAAAACAACAGAAAAATTCAACAACAAAACAAAACGATTACCAACACAAAAATAACTAAACTCTTTATCGAAAAAAAAAAACAACACAAAACTTAGTTTTTATTGATCAACACTCCAAACGCCGCAAACCCCAAATTGCGAGTGCCTCCGGTTCCTGAGGTTGCTGCAGAAGGCCGCGCTGATGGTCAACGAAAGAAAAACATCCTTCGAGATAGTTACCGTATCAGTAATAATATCAAATTCTAGAGGGGGCTGATCAGAAATACTAAATTTGAATTGTAATGGAAACGGGCCAATTAATGTACCGGTGCAATAAAAACTTAATATAATCATGTGAATGCCGCAGCGAAACCTGCCGTAATCGGGGGAAAACAAAAAATTCTCGAGAAAAGATAAGATAACAGCTCCGACAACCCCAATATCTCGATCAACAATACCTGGGAAATGCTTGTTTGATTTGATGAAATGTTAAGTTCTGTTACTTAAAACTACATTCGTTTAGATACGTTCTAAGTTTCATTGATACGAAAGTTTTAAGCGTTGGGGGCATATAACGGAATATGAACCCCATTAACAATTGAAATCGTTTGTTACTGTAAGTTTGTAATTTTGTAATTTAAAGAGTTGTTCTTTTCGTTCTAATCATGTTTGTTTCCTATAAATTTTAATATTTTTGTGTTCTTCGTGTCTGCGGTGGGAAGTCGTGTGGTCGTTTATAAGTCCCAAAGATGTGAACCGATATTTAATACCTCGTAACTCTCCATTCTGGTTGGTGTCTTACTATTGTTGTAGTCTCTTACCAACAAATAATGAAACCCCAAGGTATAAATGAAATAGATCCAACTAAAGTTCTAATTGGAGTTATGTAAATTAAAAGTTAAAGCCAGCATATGACAGAGACAAATTACAGGATCCGGTCATAAATCCTCCCACCATGAACACTTTTGCTTGTATCCTGAATGTGGTTTAAATCAATAACTTTGTCAATTTCATAAGGACATAACAACAAGAAGAAAGAACGAACTAAGTTTATATTGTTTATAAAAAGTGTATCATGGATTTTATAATGGAATTTCCATAAACATATGTAAAATATAGAGGCAAAATAAAACAAAACTTTCCGTTTTTTACCAATCAATCAGTAGGCAGATGGTATTCATTGGGATGTATTTAGTGTATTATTAGGATTTAGCTCTCATATGCTTTGATATGATTATATTAACAAAAATTCATTTTAAAATATAGGTGAGAAAACATAGTTTGTATTGGACTGATTAGCCAATTTAAGACGGTTTGACCTGTTAGCTAGGTATTTAGATCACCACCATGGAAATCTAAAAATATATTTCTATTGTATATTCAGTTACCGGATTACCGGAAAAGAATAAAATGTTAATCATCATAGAAAGTGACATTCATTCTATTTCATCGCACTCACATTGATGTTTACAGAAAATAGCATTGGTGATCCCTTATGTTAGTGAGTAAATTCACTTTGGTTTCAATTATAATAATTTGTAGTTTAAATTATTATTCATGTGAAAATCAAGTTTAATTCTAAAAAAAATATAATTCTATTGTTACGATGTATCTATAATTATCGTGTTGCATTAACTTCAGAAAGGTAAGTAATATGCTTAGCTTTAGGCTCGCTCATATTAATTATTATGCTTGGAGTGGAAGGAAAAGCCGAAAACCACTAATTTATATTTTATTTATACATTTTGGACATGGAATGTGCTAATTGAAAGGCGAAATTCTTAGTGGGAAGTGGTCAATAACTGTTATCTTTGTTTGCTAGGTGGTACTCAGGGCAATTTTGTAAATAAGGGATGATATTTCTTGAAATATGTATGCCTAATTTGTTACTCAGAACTTAACATTTTTTTATTATACATAGTATTCAATTTTTGTAATAGGTTCAGTAGGGTCAGTTTTTCACAGATAGTTAATTACAAAGTTATAACTTTAAAATTTTTATAATATAAAAGTATTAAAATGGCTGCAGTATAATAAGTGGCCACGCTGTTGTTATTTTCGTTTATGTAGTGAGTAGGTTAGTGACAAGGAGAAAGAACAATGGCAATGAATATGCAGATGTTGGCCGAAAATGTATATTTAAACATTGACTAATGTTTTAAATACAAACTTTGTAGATCCATTAACTTTATTCAAACACCCAAATTATAGAATCTATATTGTAAAGCTCTAAAGAAATCCTTTAAAAACTGGTCTCAGAAAATGACTGCTTTTGCTGATCATCTTGAAGAATATATGTATCAACTACGAGAAGTAATGATTATTGGTGGTGATCCATTCGAGCATTTTTTTTAAATGCTATTATCATTGACTTCTTCCCTGTGAAGTAATCATAAGTACTACACAACTTAAGACTAGTTTAAATACGGTTTAGTTATTTTATACAGATTTGAAATAAATACATTTATGTTACATATAAAAGTATAAGCTTCTCTATAAATACAATTTAAAAATCCTAAAAATTTTAATCACTTCATAATTATTGATCAAAATTTATTCAAAGTAAAATCTGTGTGTTTGGAAATACATTCAAAGTTGGAATCATGTGTAAATTGGTTATTTATTTATTTATTTATTTATTCACGGCAATACGCCAATATTACAAAACTAAACACAGATTGCAGATGGCTGTCTTGCAATAATATAAAATAAAAGCCATCATGGCTACAATTAGATTATGGATAAATATATAATAAGTAAAAAAAACAAGATTGTATAGTAAAAGCTAGATACTTAATGAAAATAACAAACTGGATAGATGAGTGTGTGACACTAAATACCAGAAAACGAATACAAATTGATTAACAACATAAGATAGACCAACGAAAACACTAATAAGTAACATTAACTAAAAATTGTACAGTAAAAAGCTAGATCCTTAATGAAAATAAACATAAACTAGATATATGAGTAACACCAAGAACCAGAAACGAAAACAATTGATAACAACATAATGATAGTTCGACGATAACACTAAATAGACTATGAAAAAATTAACAACATGTTAAATATTTACTAGTAACTACTATAAAATACGTAACAAACTTGAACAATAGCTACGGAAAAGATAAATTACATAACAATTTAAATAATTAATAACAGAAGACGAAAACAATTGATAACAACATAATGATAGTCAACGATAACACTAATAGACTATGAAAAATTAACAATGTAATATATACTAGTAAAACTACTACAAATACGTAACAACTTGAACATGCTACGGAAAAAAGATAAATACATAACAATTTAAATAATTAATAACAGAAGATGCCCGAATACACAATAGCCATAAGATACGATTAAAATAAATACAATACAATAAATAATAAAGACAGATATGTGCTTTGTTAATGAAGTACACCCCGAAATCAGTTAAGTGCCGCTATTGGTTTATAGATTTCGGAAGTCAGTGCTCTAAGGATAGGAATAAAGTCCTCAGGACTAGAGGTGCTGTCGTAGAAGAAATCATAGTTCGCGGAGACCAGATTTCCAAGCCTGTGCAGACGAGGGATGACGCTGTTCAATTCATGGTTGGTAGAACATGAGGGACGGCAGAAGAAGTCCGCGGAGCGAGTCCGGCCGGGAACTCTGATGTTGATCAAACGAAGCAAGGCAGGACAGTCCAGGATCACCAACAAGCACCCTCTGAAGAAATGTCAGGTCGTGCAACTGCCTTCTCACAATGAGAGGATTCAGGCCCAGAAACTCTTCCACAGCACGCACCGGCACATCCAAATACTCGAAACCCAATCTGACCCCGACCACACGCACAAACCTATCCTGAATTCGTTGCAGTCTTTGAATCTGACCTAGTTGATAAGGTGACCACACTACACTGCCAAACTCCAATACAGATCTCACCAAGGACACATACACTGTTTTCATTGCTTCGATGCTAAGTCCCTTTCTTGAAGTCCTGATAACAAATCCGAGCATCCGAGAAGCCTTGTTAATGATTGAGTTCTAAATTGTGGTCATTTGGGCTCAGGTTGGCAGACAGGATAACACCTAAATCACGTGTGGAATAAGCTCTCTCCAACGATGAACCATCAAGCGAGTACTCATAGTGGATGAATCCAGCGGAACGATGAAAGGATATGGCGTGACATTTCTTAATATTAAGTTTCATGCTGTTCCAACCACACCAATCGTAGATACTACGCAGAACTGACCTGAAGTCTGTGGCAGTCATCAATGGAAACTAACAGAAGTAAAGATTGTTGATATCATCAGCAAACATAAGGTAGTCAGAACTGATACATTTGGTGATGTCGCTTTTTTTTTTTTTTTTTTTTTTTTTTTTTCCTTTGGGATATTGGGGTGGATTCCTAGATCCTCACACGTCAACCTGAGCTTATTGTGTACCCCTTTGATGTTAGAGGGGTAAGCCTATCTTCGTGCCCTTAATTAGGCTAAGAAGCTTTTCCCCGATGCTAGCATCTGGTTCGTCGCGCTGGTTGTTTATCACCGAAAAAAGAGCCCTTCTCCTTGCTCCCAGTCTCTCACAGTCCAGTATTATGTGTTTTGCAGTCTCTTCAGACTTATTGCAGAGTCTACACTCCGAGTCCTCATTTCGTAAACCTAGAGTGTTTAGGTGTTTCCTGAAGTGGCCGTGTCCAGTGATCAAGGCAATCACTTGCTTAACCCGATCCCTCCCCAGCCCCATCAGCCATCTGGTGAATCCGGAGCTAGAATCGGCAAGCAGTCTTTTGCCGAGTGCTTGTCCTTGGTGACTCTGCCACCGCAAGCGGTGTGTCTTCCTGGACCATTTGTTTATACTTTGATAAGCGGCTGACTTGCTTATACCACAAACTCGGTTCTGGACCGGTGTATGGCATGCTTGCTCCGCTTTTGGCAAGCCTGTCGGCGCATTCGTTGCCACCTATTGCCTGTGTGGCCCGGTACCCAACCAAGACGCACCACAGTTGCGTGATCCAAGCTTGCAGAGAGTGTTAAAGCACTCCCACACAAGCTTGGATGAAATGCTTGTTGGAGTCAAGAGCTTTTTAAGAGCTGCCTGACTGTCTGACATTATACAGATGTTTCATTTCCTGGTACCTTCTGGTGAGGCCTAGGTTGGCACAGGCTAGGATACCATAGATTTCGGCTTGAAATATGGAGCAGTTCCGACCCAAACTGCCCGCTAAGGGCAGTTCTAGGGGATTGACTAAACACTCCATATCCAGTTCTACCCTTAATAAGCGAGCCATCCGTGTACCAGACAAAGCTCTTTCTTATTGTTGGGATGTTATCTTGCGATTTCCACTCATCCTCTGGAGTAGAAGTCAACAGAGAATGGCTTATTGAATACGAACTCCGTTTCTCATTGTGTCGGAGACCATTTCGAGAGAATAGCGCTTTGGGTTTACAGCCTCAGTGATGGCGCGCCATGGCTCGCGTTAGACCGCGCCATTCCTCCACAAGCCAGCAACCATCAGCCGATAAGCTGACTTACGCGCTTCAGCTTTTATATGAACATCAAGAGGTAGAAGTCCTAAAGCCACCTCGAGGGTCGCTGAGGGGAACTGCTCCTGAATGCTCCGGTTACAAAGATTGTGCCAAGCCTTTGTAAGCTTTCAAGCTTGGGCTTTGGCAGTTACCTGATTCACCTTTGTCCACCAGGACTAATGAACCATAAGTGATTTGAGGCCTTACAACTGCTTTGTAAAGCCATAGTGCTATATGGGGTTTTACGCCCCATGAGATTCCTGCAAGTCTCCTGGACGTCATGAGCGCCCACTTTGCTTTGTGCAGGATATTATTAAGATGATCATTCCACGTAAGCTTATGGTCCAGAGTCAGTTCCTAAATATTTGACTGTCTTTGACCACTCCAGCTGAGTGGATGCGAGTTTCAGCCTAGAAAGAGACTCTAGGTTCCTTTTTTCTAGTGAATGGTACAACTACTGTCTTAGAGGGATTTACTTTCAGTCCCTCTCCCTGACACCAGTTGTGTACATGTTGAAGGTTGGTATTCCATGAATATCAACAACAACATTTGTGTATTTTCCCTGTCACCATAAGGACTATGTCGTCTGCATATCCTTGGACATAGATTCCGTTGTTAGTAAGGTCCTCAAGTAGACCATCTACTACTAGATTCCACAGTAGAGGTGACAGGATGCCTCCTTGAGGACATCCCTTGTGGGTGCGATCACAAGCGATACTTCATTGAGATCGGCCCTGATCCGTTCTGGAGCACAGCATGGCCCTAAGCCACCGGCACAGAGCTGGCTCGAGGCCACGTCGCTGTGCTCCACTTACCATTGCAGTGAATTTGGCATTGGTCGAAAGCTCCTTCAATGTCTATGAAGGTGCACAATGCCAATTCCTTGGCGGACAGGCTATCCTCAATCCTACTGACTAATTGGTGCAGTGCTGATTCACAGGATTTGCCTTGCTGGTATGCATGTTGGTTGCGATGAAGGGGAGTGTTCTGAGAGAACTCCCTTTCTCAGGTGCCTCTCCACCAGTCTTTCTAATGTTTTCAGTAGAAACGAAGATAAACTGATGGGACGAAAAGATTTAGGGACAGAGTAGTCCGCTCTCCCTTTTTTAGGGATGAAGACCACCCTGTTGAGACGCCAGACTTGTGGTATGTACCCATAGGCTAGGCTCGCCCTGAATAGTTCACATAGAAGGGTAAGGAGATTTCTCCGGCCCTTGTTGAAGCAGGGCCGGAAAGATTCCATCCCCTCCTGCAGATTTGAAAGGGGCAAATTTAGAAATTGCCCATTTGGCTTTAGAGAGAGTGACAATCCTTCTGGCAATGGCCCAGCTACCACGACAAGACTCTTGGCCGTGAGCCTGCCTCGTGATTACCAGACGTTCCAGTGTCGTCATTCTCAAAGATTACAATCAGGGAAGTGAGTCTCAAGGAGAAGTTTGAGGCTATCACTAGACCCGGAAGTGTGTTGACCTCCCTGGGACCTTAAAGATCCCAAGTGACCGGTTGGACTTGAGGCTAGCAAGCGTTGCAGTCTAGCTTGCCGCGCTTAGTCTCATTTATACCTTCTGTGTAAACTGCCTCCAGGAACTTTGTTTTGCTTTTTTGATTGCTAGGCTGTATTCTGTTAGAGCTCTATGATAGGACTCCCAGATACGGCTCCTTTTGCATTGATTGTACAGCTTCCTGACATTAGCCCTTTTGCGAGCGAGGTCTGCAGTCCACCACTTACTATTGGTTCGACTCTTCCCCCGTCGCAATGGGCAATTGTCATGGAAGCTATTGATTATAGCATTCTGCAGGTCAGAAGCTATCTGATCTATGTCTGTGAAGCATCGCACCCTTCCGCCTACCGATCCCAACTGTGACTGAAGGTCAGACTTATATCCCAACCAATCAGTCCTCCTGGGATTACGATAGAGGACTTCTGCAGCCTCATCTTGCAAGTTAAAGAGGATTATACCTGTGATCCGATAATGAGGCCTCTTCGCTTACGTGCCACTTATCAACCATTTCCAAGTTATTCCTTGTGTGCAGATTGTTATGTCAATAACTTCTTGTCTAATTCGTGTTGCGAACGTAGGGCGGTTACCTTTATTACATATAAATAGGTCCCTACTTAGAAGAAATTGTAAAAGTGCCTCACCTCTAGGGTTAGTGTTGGTGCTGCCCCATCCAGCAGAGTGGATTGGGCGTTGGCGTCACAACCTAGAAGAAGTTGTTGACGTCTGGCTTGTGCTTCTTCCACCAGGAGCTCTAGGTCTCTTGATGGAGGGAGTTCCCTGGCATCATATGGCAAGTATACGGAGCCTACAATTGTGCTCTGCACTATACCTCCATTCTTCCAGGTCAGTGTGCCCACAGTGAGATCTCTGGAGCAGAATTCGTTGAGGGTTAGAAAATCCAAGCCTCTCCTCAACAGGATGCAGGTTCTGACATTCCTTAGAGAGGTACAGTAAAATTAACTTACCTTTGGTTTTCATTTAGGCCCGCCACTCTCCCTTGGTGAAGCCATGGTTCTTTGAATCAGTGCCAGATCAAATCCCTCCTGGAGGAAAGAACTGGCAGAAGGCTGCCGAGGGCAGCCCTACTGTGCTGGAGGTTTGAATTTGTAGAAACTCGTGGCATTGTCCTTGACTGTCGAGGAGACAATTGAGACCTGCCAGAGTCCTAAGTTGGCTCTACAGTTGGAAGCCTTCACAGCCTTGTAGCAGACCTCGTCCAGGAAGCAGACGAATCCGTAACCTTTTGGGTTCTGGCTTGGATGGAAGGATTTTCCACTCGCTTGATGTCGCTTAGAAAGATGCAAAAGAGAAAGGGGCCGAGATGTGAACCTTGGGGGACACCCGATATGAAGCATGAAAGGGCTGGGAAAAACCACCAGAAGATCTAACCATTAACATCCGATCGGTAAGGTATGAATGAAGCCAGCGTAGGAGGCTGCCCATAAACCCATAGGCACGTAGGTTTCGCAACCAGATTGACGATGACTCACGGTGTCGAAGGCTTTGCTAAAGTCCAAGTAGATACTATCAACCTGATAGCCGGCGCTGAAGGAAGATCGAATATAATGGTCGTATATAGAACAAGATTCGTAGTAATTGATCTTCCCCGTGAAAACCCATGCTGTTCGGAGTTTAGGAGACTTTTGCAGCTGAAACTGATTCGATCGAGTACTAAGGCTTCAAAGACCTTGCCCAGCGCTGGTTGAATAACTATTGGTCTATAATTCTTAACATCCGAGATATCAGAGGATTTATGGATGGGGACCACAAAAACTAGTTTTCAAACAGTCGGGAAAGGTGCCAATCTTCAGAAAAACCGTTGAACAAAAACAGTCAAATGGGGCGCAAGTAAAGTACAGCAGTGTTTAAGTACAATAGGGGGGATAGAATCGGGACCAGTCCCCTTGTATGGATCCAGAGACGCCAACTTCCTCTCCACATCTGACTCGACGAGCACACATTCGGATAAGTTAACAGATTTCATCGAATTCGTAGTCCGGGTGAGGGGGCCGACATCATTTGTAAAGACTGATGAAAAATGATTAGCAAAGAGGTTACAGATCCCCCTCCGGAGATGATTCGACTGCGCCGTCAAGATGGTACGAATCAGTAGATTTGGAGGAAAATCTTCAAGGAGTTAATGAAGCTCCAGAAAGATTTAATGTTGCGAGGTATCAAGCAGTTAACATTTAGCAATGTAGTTAGAGTAGCATCTACCACTCAAGCTCTTGCATGCAGATCTTAGATTTTTAAATTCGTTGTAATGGGTTGGGTTCGAGGTAGCTTTGTATTTTTTATGAGCAAGTTTTTTCTTTACAACTAGTTGCTTAAGTTCAGGAGACATCCAGCATGGAAAGCAGGACTTGCCAGATCTCTTAGTGGGTGTAAATTCAAGAACAGTTTCTCTAATAAGTTCCGTCATAAGCTCAAAGTATTTAACCAATATCAGGGGGTTGGAAGGCAACAGGCCCAAGGAGGTAATTGAGTTTTCTAGAGATTTGATCGATATCACAATGCAGAAAGTTGTAGGTAGTAGAGTGGGCCGGAGGCAACATTGTGGGTAGACAGACTCCACAATGCAGAGCTGGGTGAGCAGGTTCCTCGGGGTAGAAGGGAGATCCAGGGCTGGCATAACATCAAGTGAGTGGTCCGTAGAGAAAATGAGATCAAGGGTGACATTTCGCACGTTTGAGATCTTGTTGCACTGGGTCAATTCAAAACCAGTTGCCATATCTATCATATGTTGAGAGCCGCCACTTGTAGAAACACAGGAACGGAAGCAGTCCAGTTCACATCGGGAAGGTTGGAAATCACCAGCAAGAAGAAAACAGCAAGAAGTGGACAGGAAGAGAGGACTTTCGTCAACAGACACACAGAACCCGTTCATATACTGAAGCAGGCTGTTGAGGCGGAATGTATACGCCGCAGACTAAAATAGGGGAAGTAACTGTAGAAATAGACAAGAATAGAGACTCCACATCAGCGACAGAGGAGTTGATGGTTCTAATGTGAAGATCTGACCTGGTTATTGACTAATGGCGGTAAAGAACAATGATGAGCGTGTGTTCTTTGTTTCACAAGTCATGTTTATCTGTGAAAAACAGTCAAAAGTAAATACATTTTTTTTATGATATATTATATTTTAATTTATATACATTTTTATATATTAATATGTAAGATTTAAAACCAGAAAACTGAATTGTTCTTTGAATCTATTACGTTATTTTGTCTAAACATTTTGTTTTTAGCATTTTTAGATGGTTGTCTGGTCATGAATATCGATGATTGGATATCATTTGATAATCATGATCTAATTGTGGCAATGGCCTTTTTATTATACTGCAGCCCTAAAATATTCTATATTCATGGGGCTGTAAAAGTACAGTTTTAAATATTCCTGAAGGTTGCAGTATAATAAGCGGCCACCACCATCAATATTCAGGAGTATCGAATCCTCGATATTTACGACTATCTAAAAGTACCGAAAACAAAAGTGTGGAACCAAATTACATAATAGGTATTTCAAGTAATATTGTTTAGCTAAAACAATGCTAAAAGTAAACTATACATTAAAAACTATCTAGGCTGTTTTATATTTATAAAAATGTTATAAACGAAACAATGTAATATTCACTTACTTTTTACTATTTTCAAGGATAAATGTGCCTTGACTACTTGTGACACAAAAAAACACATGTACATTGCCATTACGGGAGACTGTAATAAGCGACCTACACTCTTTATTTCGTTTGTTATTATCGAATTGTTCCATATATTATCCAAATTCGATATATTAATCATACGAAACAAGAATTATGACGCATTAACAACAAGATTAATACATTACAATTTTTAATAACATTAATTTAGTAATAATATAACAAAGTAAACAAATCCAACTATGGTCTAGATCTACACATCCGAAATATGTTTATAATATTTTGAAATTGCACGGATAGCAGTGAGCAAACTGCTTTTGTGAAGACAGTAGCCAAACCCACATGTATATCTAGAAATTTATCAAATAAGTTTCTCATATTCATTTTCATTTCCAAAGTCTCCACAAATTAGTTACTTCTTGCTGTTTATTGTTTACATGACAAATGACTGTTACTAATAAGTAATAATCATATGCTTTTGATAAGTAAATTGTAATATCGAGTTATTCATTCAGGTTAAAACAATCAAACCATTGTATAAAAAAACTACCGAATAAATAGTGTAGACCCTTTATTAAAGTCTACCCCGTCATTATAATTAGATAGACAGTAGTATTAGTGTCAGTAACAGGTAATTCAGTGGTAACCTATTACCAGGATACTGGTATTTCAGGAACAGCTGGACCGAATGATTTGGTGTTCTAACAACTTTGTGATTTTGGATTACTCTGTATCCAGCAACAGCCACGGCCATGAGATTAGGAGTGGGAATATTACACAATGGAATGTTATTATGTGATATAAGTAGGTTTTAGATTAGGTTATCGTAAATATATGTTAGTAGTAGCGTTGAAGTTAAATATAGGCCTAATCTTTATAAGCACTAGCGTGTTCTGAGCTTTAATTCGGGGTACTATTTTTGAGGAGTGTTTTTCTTTTATGCTAGAAGATCGCGCTGATGGCCAGAGGCATTTCTGATCAGTATTTTTTGACCTTAGATCATGTCCCAGATCGTCCAACTTCTCCAACATCAGATCATTGTCGAGCTGAATTACTTTATAGACTTTTAAAATTATATTATAGTGAAGCAATATTTTTATATGTAAAAGAATACATTTAAGATTATAAAAAAATAACACAACTTTTTTTATACTAAGTTTGAGCAGAGTAGCGCTTTCAATTTACTACTTTACAGGAGTAAACATGTATGACAGCATAAATCGTTCTAGTCGATAGTTTGGTCATTTGAGTGTTGATTCGATTGGGTTCGTGGCCGTTTATTACATGTATTGCAGACTTCCTGAATGCTGTAGGGGCAAACTGTTCAAAAGATAGTTTTGTTCAAAAAGCTTTTACGGCACTTGAGGCCTTGAGGGAGTCAGACAGTGCAATAAAATGATTAGTGTCACTGATAAGGAGATGCCGATCTAGGAAACTTGTGCGATGCTAAGGGATTTTGATGTTGTTGAACTGTCTAAGAATGTAATGAATTGGGGTGTTTGTTACATGAAACAATTCAGAGGTTTAATAACTCAAAATATAAATGGGACGGAAAGGTAAGAGTATTGGAATCCTTGAAGATTTTCCTGCAGGAAGACGGGCAAGGTTTCCCAAATGCTGCTCTCAATGCCCTCTTTCGAAGTTTGAAAAATGTTACTAGTGCATTTACATTCAAATCTCCAAATGGCCATGGTATAAGATATTTACCAAGTTACAGCAGCAGTATAATAAGCTACCACAATTGAAGCTATTATATGATTCCGTACTTAGGAGATTTATTCTTCATATATTGACAGAATGAAAGGTTTTTTGTGAAACAAGATTATAACCTCTTTCAGATTGTGGGAAATTTCTCAGAACTGTACACATTGTTACAGTTCTCTAAAATTTGGTTTAGGACTTGATAAATCTTATACAACCTATGGTTAATGTTATCTGTCTCAGATTCATAACAGCATAAACATTGAAAAGTTCTTTCAAATATGGTGTGAGACGTTGTATTGCCAAACATCAGGAGTGGATTTTTAATCAATAATGGTTCAGGGTTGGGTAAGGTAAAAATTACCTATCAACATACATACAAAGACCTAAAATATTTTTAATCATATCGTTATTAACTTCTGTACTTTTATTGAATGCTGCATGCTTCAGTAGAGGATTTCCCCCTATTGAATTTTTGCTCTATTATTGCTCTATGTGATGATTTTATGAAAAATGAATTTATTGAAGATACTGCCAAATACTTCCACTGGATCATCTGTTGTATGTATATTTGTTTATGTTTTATAAAAATGAGAAGTTTGAAGAATATTATTTGTGTTTTTCCGCAACCCTTCAACAGCCTCAAATTTTTCATAAATAGCATTGATGACCATTTTTCTACATTTTGACCTTAGCCAAATAACCGCCATTATTTCCTTCTTCAATTAGGCCTACTTTCAAGTCAGCATTTTCTTTTTCTGGTAAGGTTGTAGGATTAAGTACATTGATATTACCTTCATTATGTTCACTTTCGTAATGAAAATCTATTACCACATTTTTACTATAGATTCAGTGAAATTGTCTTTTATGTACCTTATGTTTTCCTCACTTTTACCAGTTTTAAGTATAACCACAACATTCTGGTTTGTACTAAACCTTGTAATTTTGAGCTTATTCTCAGATATAATTGAACACAATGTAAGCTGAAATGACAAAAAGCTGATGTGTAGTCAACCATAATGTCCTCACATTAATCATCATAGGTACAGACCAAGGGACACAAATATGCGTGAAACATTTTTAAGAGAAACATTCTATTAAATAACAAGGCGCAAATATGCTTTGACTGACTACCTGGGAAATAAACATGTAGACACAAATATGTTGCTCACGGTAGCAGACTTGTTCATTGTTGTATATAAACAGCTAAATGATGGCTGAACGTTGTTTTATATATATTATATAATATATATTTGGTCTTCCGATCATATGTTTTATTTTTTTAAACGCATATGTGACAGATACGACCAAATACAAAATAATTGAATCGGAAAAAGTAAGCGCTCTGTGGTGTAATGGTAGCACATTCACCCGGCGGAGCAAGTACTTTTTGCGATTCAATGTTTATTGATATTATATAATATATATATATATATATATTATGGCATAATCATTTGCAGTTGGAAAAATGTCATTCTGTCTGTCTGTCCCACATAGTATCACGAGAATATGACCTGTATACTTGAAATTTCACATGAAACTTCATTTCTACAGGCAGCTCTGAGTTCGACGATGGTACTTAAAATTGACCATCCAGCACATAAATAATAGTTATACCACTGTCAGACAACTAGATAAGAGACAAAGTCACCACTTCAAAGGTCTGTATACATTTAGCTGTCACTGATGTAACGTTTATTTACATGTCTGAAGGTTTGTTTTAGGTGTGTAAAGCTAAGAAAAGTATACTTCCAAATTTTACCTGTTTTCATACCCTATCATTTCGAACCTCCACCAAAACTAACATGGGTGACGATGAATTTCTGTTGTAATGGAAAATTTCTATATCGATTTCAAGAAGAATCAGGATGTGTGCCCAAAAACAAGCAAAATTGGCTCTCAGCTCCTGGACAATGAAATATAAGTAGGCTTGAAATTTTGCTTGCAATCACAGCAAATGCTGTTTGATATGTGACACACTGTGGCGTACTGCAACCTTGTTATAGTAGATATGAATTTTAAATCATTTACATTAATTGCACCTACTTCGGAGAATTTCTTGTAATTAAGTCCATTTAGAATTGATTTTTTGTATATAAAATGAATGTACGACTGATGAGGCTATTTATGAGTCAGAAAGTTCATTGCACCAGATATCAATTAACTTGATACAGTATTTAATCTTATTTTAACAAAAACTGTGGGATATTTATTCCTAAAACATTTGTAATACATTTATTGTGTAATGTTTTTTCAGACTAATAAATGAATGGGAAATGGACTACGATCACCTACTATACAGGAGAGAGGTAGATCAACACAACCGATGTTGTGGAGGATGGATTTGGTGTATAAGGGTATGATGCCTTTCTTTAAATTTATTATTGAGTTAAGTTTTAATTTAATAGTCTAATTCCATTTGATGTTCTCAGAAACAAAGTAGAGTTATCATGGAAAATTTACAGTCTTCGAGGACCCTCAATCTACATAAACCCCATTATGTTAATTATTATTAGTTTTTTAGTTTTAGTTAGTTAGAACAAATTAAATGTTCAAACATATTTATATTACCCATTTTAATTGCAGTAATAACAATTCGGAATTAATTTTCATCTTTTGTTATGTAAGACTGTAAATAAAATAATTTGTTACAAGTAATCAAATATGTTTATTACAATGTAAGATAAACATAAAAGATCTGTAATTATTTTTCAACAATATTTTGTGCCAGTTTTTCCGCTATTTCTTTTAATGAACATATAACATTATAACTCATCATAAAATATGAAGTCAAAGCTTTACAAACAATTATATTTCAATGCAATACATCTTTTTACATAAACCTGTGGAATTTTGAAGTATTTGGTAAAATAGGTAGGCAGTAAAATAATAAAAGTGTTAATAATAAACTCTTGTACACGGACATTGGGAGTTGACACCATATTTACGATGTCCGTATAATACGGATGTTGGGGTTAAAAGGGTTAATAACTACAAGGATAAGATCAAGGATACATAAAAATTGTACCATAAGGATTGAAATAAAGTTGTTCCACTTTTATAACAAATAACAATGGCAAATGTCCAAATCCACTACTAGTACTATAAAAGAAGGCAATTAGGATCATTTGCACTCGAGTCCCAGCAAAGCTGTTAACAAGCCTATTGAAACCCTAAGCATACACCAGTACCTGTGCTCTATATCTTTTATGTGTAGACAAACTAAATCTACAGACACATGGACCTTCATAACTAGCCCCACGTAATGCCTCCAGATTCATCCTGCTCTAACATAGAACAGCCCTCTATGTGAAAAAACCATCATATATAGACCTAAAGCTGTAAAACCTTCTTCCAGACCGCCTCAGAACCTGACTGGAAAAAGACTAAAGAGGTCGCTTCAAAAATTCCTGCTGAAGAATTCTGTGTACTCTATTGAAGAGTTCCTGGATTCTATAAACAATAGAACTCCTTGTTTCTATTTATTGTAATTTGACAAAATTACTGTTCTTAATGTTCTTTAATTTTATATAAATTCTTTAAGTAATAAAAGTCTTTTTTTATCACTTAGAATCTGGTAACAAGAACATACAAGTAACAGACCAGAAAATCAATTTTTACTAGAGAAATGTTTAACTTCAATAATTGCTTATAAGGTTTACGTGTTATATTGAACAAATCAAAAAAGTTTGAATAACCTGAAAATATTTGTTCAGAAGGGGAATAGCCAACTTACAGAAGAAGGTATCTAATTGGAGAAAGCTGGGGATCTCAAACTCTAATGGGCACCAAAATGCTGACATTTAAATATTGAGCAGATCTGAAACAAGAAATTGCTAAAGACGGGATTTAGGCAAAGGAGGGAGGTGGGTAGGACACAACTAGGATAAAGAAGAAAATACATGTAACAATTGTATTTATTCATTGTAGGCACCCGAATCTGCTGTTCTATCCCTAATCTGCCTCGGGCCCGTGCGGCAGACCAAGATTATGGTTGGTCTGTTCATGTATGCTTGCACTAAATCAACAAGATCTGCTCAATTACTATTATGGAAATTTAATACATTTTTCTTTGAAATAAAATTCTTTAATACCACCACTTGACCTCCTTACTTTCAGTAAAAAAAGGAACCTAATGCCTCCAATTATTATTGTTGTCAATTATAGCAGTGGTAAAGCCCGACAATGTTTGGATTTATATTTCTATCCTACATTTTAAATAATTGTTAGATAAAGCTGTATTTAAAAATTGAACTAAAATTAAAAGAGTCTTAAACTGTGCTTCAATACACATTTTGCTGTTGATGATAGTTTTTTTTTTATGTAGTTGATTTGGAATTCTCGGTTTTCCATTTGTTTTGCTGCTGGTGATAACTTCTTATTGATTCTGTGGTCGGTTATATATTAATGAAAGTTAACTGTGTGCTGCAGGACATCTGTGGTGTGGTGTGCGCCATCCTGACTTGGCTCCTGATCCTGTACGCTGAGTTTGTGGTGATGAGCGTGATGCTGATACCAAGTCCTTACCCCATCTACAGTTACATCAACATGCTGATCTTCCAGACTCTGGCTGTGTTAGCATTTGCTTCACACCTCCGCACCATGTTCACCGACCCGGTAACTGTCACAACAACAATATTTTGAGGAGTCGTTAAATTTTGTGTGCGAAGTAATCCACAGCAGACCTAAGTTTAAACTGAAGTCCTATTGACTCCTAATACACGATTATATTTCACATTATCTAAACACAACTTTATCTAGTAAAATCAAGGTGGCTACCCGACCAGTAAACCGTAAACTGGAAATAAGTCGGGAATTTAATGGTCAGAATTTTTCTGTAGAACCGGTTAAAAATTTAAAAAACAATTTTACTTTCTCCAAGAATTTATGAACTAAAAAAATAATTTGAATCCAAACCTCGACTAAACTAACTGTGTTTATACTGGCAAAAAAATTGCACAAGTTTTTTGACCGACAGTAAAAATCACTAGTCTAAACAGGCGCAAAAGCTCTTACGAACGCTGCTGCAACTAGTGTCGGACAGTTGTTTGTAAGAACTAGAGAGCAGTGTCCACTAGTAAAATTCCGATTATAAACATTGTCTAGACGTCACTATAGTGTGTGAACAAACTTTGTATTGACTTTCGTAACAACTGTAGTTACTTGCAACTGCTCTCATGAGTAAAATTGCTTTCTTGTTCACATTATGCAACAGTAGTTCTGTTACAAGAAATCTTTTGTAACTTTACTTGCCAGTGTAAATGCATCTTAATTTTATTGTCAATCTACAGACGGCCAGCCAGCTGAATCTACTATGTACGTCAGTTTTCATCGTCAGAGCACTCATTAATTGGATGATGGCTGTGAATCTCTTTAGTTCTTCGATCATCTGAAGGACTTCCCCGCACACGTAACGATCCCTTGGACAGTATTCGAAATTTTCAAACTTCCAACGTATATGTCGAGTATAACAATAACACAATGTGACTTGAACCACAGCCTTGGTGTATTTATTTACTTTGTAGTTGTGTTGTTGTGATGGGATGATTCTATTCTTGCATTATCTTAGAGGCAAACACAAAATATTTAAGAACCATTAATTGATAATGTTAATTGTGCTCATATGGAAGACACTGTTCTGTACTGGTGTTTAGGTACTTATTCTATGGATCACGAACTAACCGCACTTCAGTAGTAGATAACTTTTTTATGCATTCTTCAAGTATTGGCTGGCAGTGGGATTTTATTCGGAGCCATGATACTCTCGCAGGAATCTAACCTGTACAATTTTATAATGTACATGGAATTTTTACTAAAGACTGATTGTTTCCGATAGTTGATACTGCAATTCATTTCACTTGATTCCAATACCTTCAGAATCGCTTAAAATACGCATGGAAAATAACGATTTCACAAGATTACAATTAGTGATATGGGGAAGGTGAATCTCGAATCCGAACATGGATGACAGTCTATATGTGTATCACTCCCAAAAGGTTTCAAAACAAAACGTTCAGATGAGAGTATTCAGGTTATTTGTTGGTTGTACTGAATAAACCTTTTGTACTGGAGAAATCATTGTCTCCTCTATTAGGCTACAGTTACAACACAATAAAGACAACAACAAAACATAACACACAACAGAGAAAATGTACCAAGAAGGTGATCCAAGAACGATTTGTGTGAAAAGAAACAGTGAGTAGCTCAACATTCCCTGGCCGTTACTGGGCTCACGCTGAGGCAACAGTTTTAGCAGCCCACCGTGTATAGCTTGTACAGCAGTACTATTGAAGCCTGCTGCAGCAAACCTCCTTAGTAACAGTCATAGTTTTGTGACTGGATAAAATGCTCTATGCTGATGGTATTTTAGTATAACAAATCTGAAATTCAGATAGGAGGTATTTTACTTAATGTTTACATGTGTTTATATGAATTAGGGAATTTGATCATTGTCAATATATTCTTTTGTGTTGGATTGTTAGTTTTTCAAATACTATCCATCCTTTGGTTATTTCTAACTTCTGAAGAATAGAACCATATATAGCAAGTTTTCACTAAAATACTCCTTTGTGGTTACTTTAAAATCACGACATCATCGCCATTATCACCATCTGTTGATCATTTGTAGCATACACAGTACACGAATTCACCTATGTGTACATCTTTCCACCTTTTAATAGATGTCCACTATTCATATACAACCATTGACTCATCCACAAGGTTCTATTTTCAAACATTTTAATAATATTTATATGTTAGTATAATAAAAAAAAAAAATAGTACAGTAATGAAGAAGACAATGAAAGAGTTGAACTTGAATGTAATAATTATTGAAGAAAGCAACAAAATCATGTAAGGCAGAAGATGTCTAATAAATCTTAACACAATAATCGTTTGGCAAGGTTAGATAAAAGTTTTAATATTAAATTTTAAGTCTGATTATACTTAATCAGGCTTATTAAGTTACCTTCTGTCCTCAATCTTATCACTATTCAGATTCAGTTTAGCTGTAGATATCTGTAAAACTAAAATACCACACTAATAAAAATGTCCAAATCTCTAGTATCATCAAGGATTTAGATATAGCTTATTATGGAGGTCTGTCTCACATCGGTCAGATCTTTAAAAATGTTGTGATCAAATCATATTGAACTAAACCCTTCAAATCATAAAAATCGTGAAAGACTGTAAACCTTTCCAATCACAACATAATAATCTGGCTGCCAACCATAACCTTCTTTTAACAGTTAGATTGCTTAGACAAGACTCACAATACATATTAAAAAGTAAATAATTTGGGCTTTTTTTGTTTTAAAGATTGTATATTTATGAAACTACAAATAACATAGATATTTATGAAACTACAAATAACATAGCGATGGTGGGGGGATGGTTGATTCAATGTAAATGTTGAGTTTAGCTCCATTTCACCTTTTGCTTAGTGCAACATTTGAAATCTGAGACTGTCATAGACTTGACTCTTGAGTCTTGAGTCCATGTTCGTGTGAAGAGATCCAAAAAATTTGGTGACAAAGAAGCTCAAAAACAAATTCTTTGGATTGTTTCGACGTGAGAGACACCTTATCAAAAACAAGTATAATTTAGAAGAAAAGGTGCATTGAAGAAGAAAAACTAGTTTTTAAATGCTATACTAGTATATAATTTTAATAAGTATTTTGAAAGCAAACAATGTAATAATGCTAAAAAACATGGAAAATATTTTTTTTATTTTTTAGTTAGTCATTTTATTCAGAGACGTGGCTTAGTAACTCATTGCTGTATAGTACTACAAGGTAGTAGTACGCCACACCACGAGTTTCATAACCTTTGTCACCAAATTTTAACATGGACTTTACACACCTTTTCTTTTTACTCTATGTTGAAATCTCATAAGATTTTTACTTGGTTTTTTTACAAATTTATTTATTCTGCTATGTTCTTGATGCCGTCATGCCGTGATCAAAAGATCATTTGAAAAAATATCTGCTAATACTTGGCCAAATCCAATAGAGTGAGATGTACCATTATCGAATTCATTGTTGTTAATATATAGGGTGTTCACAAAAAGAGTGTCACAAACTCCTGTGGCTCTAAAAAACATCTCATATAAAAATAGGTTGAGAAATGTCTCGTTTGGCTGCAACACCATTTTGTATCTTTTATTCAAGAGTAGTTTCTTATCTCTAAAGCTAATTAAGCTAAAGAAACCGAATTTGGCACATAGATTTGAATAGATCAGAGGAAATAAAAAATATAATTGTGTTATTTTCTTTAATATTAACAAAATGGTGTCTGTTGAACATTTTAAAAGTAAAATAAAAAAGAAACCAGTATAGTTATAAAAAATGTACTAGTCACCAACTATTTGAAAAATTTCATTACAATTGCAACTTAATACGGTACTTGTTTCAACGAAATCCATTAATGTATAAGCGAGCATAACTACTTTAAAGGTATGCTTGCACAAGCCGGGAGCAGTAAACATTTTGTATTTTGATATGCATTAGCTGTTTTACATAGGTTATAAAAATTGTACAAGATACCAACTATTTTGAAATTTTTATAACAATTCCAATGGTACTCTTTCAATAAAATACATCAACACATAATCTAGCACGACCATTTTAAAGATACGCTTGCACAAGCCAGGAGCTCCAAATATGTCACAGTTGAGAGGTATCAGTTTGTTGCTATTGTGCACTGTAGCTGGGGATATACTGACATACTCTGCTCTTGATGCACACATTCTTTATGTAACAAAAAGTTTACAAGATAATATGGATTAAACTTATTTTGTTCTAAAATATTACTTCCTTTCAGAATGTTATTATTATCCTAAAAATAACATTTTTTTACATACTTCTGATGTTTATAAATTATTTCATATTCTAGTCTGTTTCATCGTCTAAAAGAAACAATAGCCAACTCAACCAAATTGCACTAAAATTAAATATTTCGTGACAACTCCTTTTTTGCATATTTAAATGATTTGTTCAAGAGGGTTAGGTGGAGGAACTTTAAGTGGCTAATGGGTTAACTGTTTTCAAACTTTTCTGTGTAAAATTACAGGGTTCTGTGCCAAAGGGAAATGCAACAAAGGAGATGATCCAGCAGATGGGCTGTCGTGAAGGGTCACGTCATTTTCAAGTGTCCGAAGTGTTGTAGCATCAAACCAGAGAGAGCCCACCACTGTTCTGTCTGTCAGAGGTTAGTGTCAGATACTGTAAATCAGTTTGTATCAGTATAATGCATCATTTTGTTATTTCTTCCGAAGTAATTTATAATATTTCATAGCTAAGCGATGTCACTATGAAAAATTTAAGTTTCACCACATCAATAGTAGCCCTTTATAAAAATTTTGCCATTCATACATTGGAAACACTTATGAACATCATGTTTTGAACTTTCTGAGAGAAAATATGTAAATCTCATTACATTCTGTTGTAATATTAATACATTTTCCTTTTAATTTCCACTGTGATTTTTCTCAGTGTACCAATTCCAAATTTCCTTTATTGTTTTATTGGTACATTTATTCATCATCCTTTACATCCATTGCCTCAACCTCACAACCTTTACTACTGCTAGATTACTTTTATCCTTTACCAACATTTGACTCTGTCTTATACATGTGTTTCAAACAGACATTCTTCTTTTTTTTAGTACAAATTTTGATAAATTCTATTTGTTTTTTAGTTTTTAATTTTATTATATGTTTTACCAGACTTTTGAGTATTGTTTTAAAACAAACACCATTTTAAAACCTGTTTATTATGAATGGATTTAATTTTATACAGATCAAAATTTGTTTTGTAACATTTCACCGTTTTCATAAACCATTCTAGCTGCTTATAGTGCTTTAGTATTCAGACCCATATGTCTGCAAAATACGGTGATCAGTGACTTCTAACTTCGAAAATGGTTTATTACACTCATATTCACACCTATATTTCTTTTGTAGTAGTTTTATATGAAGCAAAGAGTGATTCAAATTTGTGAAGTATATTGTTATTGTAAATAAAAAGCTATTTGAATTATGTAAAACTAGCGGACCCGGCGCGCTTCGCTGCGCATTTCAATAAGTTTCCCGCGGCTTCGCACGCAATTTCCCGTTGAAAACAGTACACTATATTCACTTATTCATTTTCTATCACATTCTAAACATTGCTGAGATAATTGATAGTCGTTCCTTCGTGAGCTTCTTGGGCGCATTATGAAGGTATGTACCACATTCCTGATACTTCTGTCAAAAAAAAACAACTAAGGTTGATTTTATAACATTCTTTATATTTGTAGCCAACGTAAGATAGTAATTATGATATCTGCATTGCTCTTCTGATCAAGCATGAGCATGGTTTATATTAAATAAATATTGCAGTTAAAGGTGAATTTTTACGTCAAATTTGAATTGTATTATCTGGATAGTAAAGTCTATGTTTAACAGTGATTGCAGAAACAGTTTAAACAAAATTTGTCGTTTCTCTTAAGCTTACTCTATGCTTTAAAACTATAAGTGTAGTAATTAAATTATATATAAATATATATTTTTTGTCGCATTATATATGTTTACAAAGAACAGCTGATTAAAAATTTGAAAAGACTCTTTCACTTAATAACATATGTTTGCTGCAATGCATTTCTTACGGGTATTTCTGTAACCAGTGGGGCGGAATCCTGAATCGGGAAAGGGATAAAAAGTATCCTATAACCTTCTACAGATCAAGACGAACAAATTAAAAAAAAAATTAGGCGAATCCGTCCAGCCGTTTGTGAGTGATGCTGTTACACACGAACAGTTTCATTTTTTATATAATAGATTTACAGAAGCAGGAATAAGTTAAACAAATATTTTCAGACTTGAGCATTCAAACCATGTATGGACTTAACATCATGAAAACTGTCTTCGTAGTAAGGCTTCCTAAGGACACAATACGTATCTTAACAAGGCACTTTCCACAATTATTAACTAGAAACCATTGTCAGTTGGCAGTCTCACAGACTAATTATATATATATATATATATATATATATAGTGGCCAGTTTTATATTTTACAATAATTTACCTACAGATATTTTAGTCTTAACCAATTTTATGAACTTTAAAAAGAAGTTAAAACAGTACTTGATTGCTAGATCTGTTTAGATGAATTCTTTCGTCAACCTCAAAGACTTAAATCGATTGTGTTATATTTATCTTATTGACTAAATTATTATAGGCCCGAACTGAATTACATGTAATAATTAGGTAAAATAAGTGATTATATAAACTGATGCCATTGTATGTTTGTATTTATATGTCTATGTTCAAATATTAATAAAGTTTGCTTTGAATTTGAACTTCAAACTATTGTTTAATGGACCAAAAGCACATGAAAAGCTCTTCAGTTAAAATTCTTCAAATAGGCCTTTTTGTACAAAATATGGCCAGACTGTCTCAATGATGTGCCACACTGGGTTCCCTTAGGTAAATACCAAAATTGATGTGACAATTCCTGATTTAGTACTTGTGAATAAATACTAATTGCTACACTTAGCACTTCCAAGAGTACACTCCATGTTGTTTGACAGTTCCTTCTTATATTGTAGGCAGTTTGAAGCAGTCATGTTTTTCCTGAGACTTTTACTTACTTTCACTTTGACTTAAACCACATTCTGGATATTTTACTTTATCTTTCAATGTATTTATTTCACTTCTTAGCATTAATAGATTTGACTTAATGTTGTGATGATTTTCATTCTGTTTTTTGAAGGTTTGTAATTAATTATCGTCCCTTCAGCCAAGTTATTATCCAATACTGATTTCTTCTACAAGAGATTTATTCCTTTGTACAGTTCGAAGTGAAGTGGAGTACTAAGTTAAATAGTATTGTACATTTTTCATCTATCTTAGTTTGAATTAATCGCAATTACTTAAATTCAGTTGCCTTAAATTAGCATTGCAAACAGCAGACAGATCAGAAGCTACTACCTTGATCTGTCACTGTAGACAGTTTCATATACAGAGATGGAACTGAGCTGACTTGTCACTTCCTGACAATCATATACTGTGCATTGAATTAAATTAAATGTATGTTTATAAAATCACATAAACCAGTTAAAAACCCAATGTGTGTGTGTGTGTGTGTGCACTGAATTTTCTGCTGTACTTCACTACTACTACTACCAGTAAACAGTTTTAAATGGCAGTTATAGTCCTATTGAAAGAACATGTGATTTACCTCATCCATAAAAGCAAGTCACATTTTTCTTGATTTATATTTAAAGCAATTTACTAAAAGTTGAACTAACTGTGTGTCCAATTAGAATTTTCTTAATATGACTAAATTTATTACTCCAGTTGTAGATAGTTAATTTCTGTATTATGTAAAAATAACTTTAACCCACAGATTGGGGGTGCTTGGTGGCAGGCAGATTTTTATCAGAACGCAAGCATGTTTTCAAGTACTCATAAGCAATTATTATAATAAATTATAAGAATAGAAAATATTTTACTTTAAGCTTAAATATTTATGTTATTTGTTTTTAGAGCAAACTGAGAATAATTAAATTTGTCAGATATATAAATTATATAGAAAAATTTATAATTTACAAGCACTTTATTTTCTGAAGAATAGTTAATTTATTAATCTAAATATATATAAATTTATGTCTAGAACTAGTAGATCTAGAAATGCCAAACTTTGTACATAGCTGGAGGAGAGAAAAATAAAAATATGGTGGTGTGATTTGCTTTAGTATTAAAAAAATGATGCCTGTTGAAAATTGTTGAAAAATAAGTCAAATAACAAAATTCCACCATACACAAAATTTACAAAATGCTATTTTTAAGTGTATTCCTCTATGTTTATAGGACATTTTTTGTTCGGAATGATGATTACTATCAGTCACAGAAGTTTATAACACCCTTTGTGATCACCCTGTGTATCAAAGTCTACCCCAAACAGCTTTGATATATCGAACCTCATTATATAGAAATTCTCGAAATATTTTTCATTTCCCCTTGACATTTTATGATTATATTTACATACCTTGCTTACATATCAATTAATGTTTGTTTCAGATGTATTCGTAAAATGGACCATCATTGCCCTTGGGTTAATAACTGTGTTGGTGAAGATAACCAAAAATATTTCGTTCTATTCACGGTAAGCTTAACAATATTTTACTTTGTAATTTTATTTCGTTAGGCCAGTCATGTTACTTTCCTCTTAGTGCAGTGTCGGGGATCTGACGCTGTTAAGATTTAACTACTGAATTCTGGAGTCATGTTCGTCTGAAGAGATCCAAAATCAAACAGTTCAACACATACTTTATGTGTAGAAAACTCAGTTGCCCCACCGTGCTTATCACATCGTAATGCACTCAATGATGCACGAACATGACTCAGAGTTCAGGAGTTAAGTCTGTAACATCATCGGTCCCAGACGCTGCACTAAGATGAAGGTGAACTGGAGTAACATTTACAAGGTAGGAGTACACTATGTCACATGTTACGTAACAGGATTTACTGAAGTTGCATGCAAAATTAAAAAGTTAAATAGCTAATTTTCGTTCTCAATAAGTCCTGCGGACAGAGTAGGAGTCAGAAACAAAATAAATTCTGACAGCCCTCTGACAGTCAAATCCCATGGATGGACATGCATCTTCATCAAACTCGTTCTTGTCTACGTAGAATTTAAGTTTCATGCAAAAATTAAAGTTTAGAGGTGAAATTGTTCTCGAAATACCCTCAGGATAGTTAAGCTTAGCCAAATCCCGTAGAGAGATAGGTCCATCATCAGTCACAATATTGTCTATGTAGGAATGAAGTTACATACAAATTTCAAGTCCTTAGCTCAATTCATTCTTGAGATCATCCTGAGTTGTAAGCTTATTCTAATGCTTAGCCAAGTCCATTGGAGGAGTATGTACCACCATAGAATTCTTTTATCTTGTCTGTATACAAATAAACCTATATGACGGAATATTTAAGGATCAATAGAACGTAATGGAAATGTTAAAATGCGATGTGGTTGTACTTAGCCTGTTTACAAACTTGTTTGTTCTATGATTTTTTTTCGTTGCCTCATAGTTACCTGTAAGACCAATGTGGAAATGTTCACTAATGCTCAGCCAAATCCCATACAGTGACGTGCATTAAGTGATTTGGGTGGATCTACTCTGAATGACCAATCACTGACTGACCTATTGTGGCCTGTATTCTTTAGTTCAGTTCTATAATTCGTGTTATGTTCTGTTAAATGCATGTTTTAGAGGTAGTGTGTAGGAGTCCACACACATGTTTGTTGTGTTTTTCTGACTTTTGCTTGTCACAATGATATGGTTCGATATGTTTATTTTAACCTAGATTGTAGTTGTAAGTTATATTTTGTAACCTTCAGTTATTATTTTTTTAATAAAAAGGAAAAACAATAAAATGTTTGGATCAAACTTTTGAAATGTTTTAATAATTAGTGATCCTTAGTTTAACACAAGGTAAGATATTCAACTTGATAAATCTTTTTCATAAAAATGGAGAGTAAGGTAAACATAACTCTTGTAAATTAATAAATGAACAAAATGAAATTATTTTTAACTATAATGTCAGAATTGTGGGTTTGGGCTTTTAAGCAGAAGAAGAACTGATATTCAATTTTGAAAATTGAAAAGAAATCTAATAACTATTAAATTTGGAATAATCAATAAAGACTAATATCAGTAAAGGAGTGAGCCCACAGATACTGATGATGTAGAAGAGCTGCTTGTAGTCAGACTATGATGGCTCCGATTTCTCAGATGGTGGTATCTAATAGGTTGCAGAAGAGCAGCTTGTAGTCAGACTATGATGGCTCTAATTTCTCAAATGGTGTCATCTAATAGGTTGCGAGGTGTGACGTCCTTTGGATGCTGCAGAGGTATGGTATAATGAACAAAGGGTCAATTGCGATTCACTACAAAGATGTGAAGAACTGGCAGATTATAAGTTGTAGCTTAAGTAGTGTCAGTTTTCAAAGAAGGGCGGCACAAAAAATTAGTAATGATTGCACAGTGGTATCAGTGTGCAATTAAAGTTTTGTTGCTTTGAAAACATGTAAACTGTAAAAGAGGTAAGTCGTAGGATATAAATTGAATAAATTAATGAGAGTTGAAAAGTTATATTTGTTGATCTTTTTATACTCAATACATAGAATCATTTTTGGCAGATGGGTTATATTTTAATCAGTTAATTATAGTAATTACAAATGGAAAGAAGTATGATTCTGATATTGTATTGATAAGTTGGTAATGGTATAAATAATTATTATTGAAGGTGATTTCATCTACATTAAAAATGGGTGTTCTTAAATCTGGGGTATTCGTTCAGTTGGAAATTATGAATCTATAGCTTCAATAAGTTAAAAAAATAGTTTGACAATAATTTTAAATATATCTTATGCTATGACCGATCCTATGTTTTAAAAGTAAAAGTATTGATTATAAGTGAATGTGATATTTGAGAGTAGTTAAATATAATTATTGCGGCTGTATTGAAATAGTTTGAGTTGTCAATTAGTCTTTAAATTTTCTATAAATCATGTAATTGGTTTATTTTAAAAATTCAAATGGAACATAATATTGAGAAGTGAGGTGAAAAGAATTTTGTTGAACTTTTTCATTCATTTAAACCAATTTAATGGTTATTCATAGTAGTTTTGGTGATCGTAGGTTAGTGGATTATAATGTTCCTGTGAATATAGCGAAGTGTTACATGAAGTTGTGATTTCTGAATCAACTTGTTTAGGGGATCTATAAATTAATCTTCTGACATATCTTATGAGAGATACCATTTCATAAAATATGGTATGTTTTAGTTTGGTTACGGTTAGTTATGCACGTAGGGGAGAGATCATATTGGTGGTCTCAAGTATAGTGTCACTGAATAATGGTATAGCTTTTACAGTCATAATTCTTCCACCAAAGAAATGTTTACAGTCTTATCAATGTTTACTAGAGTTACTATACTGTTATGTGTCTTATCCACAGTTCTACATAGCGTCAATCTCCGTTCACACTCGCTGTTCCTGGTAGCCAACCAGTTCTACATGTGCATCAGGCTTGAGTGGAAGGACTGCTCCTCCTACTCTCCTCCCACCACTGTTGTTCTGCTGGTTTTTCTCGTTTTCGAGGCTCTGCTCTTTGCCATATTTACACTCGCCATGCTCGTGACACAACTGCAGGCCATCTGGAACGACGAAACGGTAAGCACAGATAATGTTCACTTTTTAACTAAATGGGTTATTAGAGCTGGAAGTACTATTTTCAATCTATGGGATTTTTGAGAATTTTGTTTATTTTGCACTAAATTATTTTTTCCTTTTTTAGTATACTAAAAAAGTGTTAAATAATTAATCAAAAATCAACATTTTTAGTACAACTATTTGAAAAAAATTAGAGATGTACTCCCAGACCCTCCTCTCAACCGGTTTTATTACACATCCTAGGGTCCTCCCTGAAATAACTTCATGACCCTACTAATACACTTAGTTATTTGAAAATTATTCATGTTTATTTCTTGTACCTTTATAAACCCAAATGATGTTTTTAATAACAAAACCTTGGTCTTAACTTTATAGGTGTAGTAATATGAAGTTTTCTTTTTGCCCTCTATGTTTTTCACATTGTGATGAACGTTGTACTTGGCTATATTATAATATGAGAGATTATGATTGGATTTTGGTAATTATAATACAAAATTTATTCTTGTGGGATGAATATTTTAATATTTTGTTTCTGTGGGTTGGCAACACTGCTGTTTACCACTAAAATGTAATTTTTGTGTATAATTGTGTAATTTTTACGTTCAATGTTTATTTTCATAGTAACAGTAATTAAAATACACAACATGATATGTATGTTGTATAAATAATTTTATAACAAACATTGTTATGAAAGAATTATTTTGTTATTATCTTTTTGTATCATTTTGAGTAAGCAACGTCAAGCGTGGCTGCTGCTTGGATGGGTGACCGCTGAGCTTTCCTGTCCTTGTAAGCGGCCCTCCTACCCGGCTATTGGTGGTGGTTATTATTATTATTATTATTATTTTAACAACTCTGTTCGAAAAAAAAACTGTTACATTTAATTAAATGTTGTAAATGTTATTAAATTCATTATAATATGGTGGTGTTTGAAAAGTTATTAAGCCTATATGGTAAACTAAATCTAAATGATTACTCATGTGTACAAGAAATGTTTGTTTGTATTGTTATATTAAAATGAGACTACATGTCTTGTACAAAAAACTATATATATATATATAAGTAGATATGAATGTGCCGGTTCTGGACCACTTTTGGGACAGACAGAAAATCAAGGGAAAATACTGTTTAAAGGACAATAAACGAATCTGTAAAATCAAAACAGTAAGGCGGTTCTGGACCACTTTTGGGACAGCCCAAAAATCAATACAAATACTGTTCAATACACCATAAATATGTAAAAACAAGATAATAATATGGCGGTTCTGGACCACTTTTGGGACAGCCCAAAAATCAATACAAATACTCTTCAATACACCATAAATATGTAAAAACAATTCACAATACAATTTACTTAAATAAACTATGGTAAACTGTATTCAAGCAATTTTTCATGACAGTATGACAACATAAATTGTGGAATTTATAATACTCGAATGTTGAATTTAGAATATGTTGGCATTACCGTTGAGCGAGAAATGTTGGTAGCACTGCGCGGCACACAGGAGAACTTAGTTAAAAGATTTTTCTATAATAAATAGAACAATCTGAAAACATTTGACCAGAAATTGTGCTGATTTGTGTCAAGTTGTCACAAAAATCACCACTTCTCAAAATTTTAGTTTACAAATTTTTGCTCTTTAAATATGGAGCGGAAAAAGATAGAGTGCCCATACTGCAAAAAAGACATTTTTGAACATCACTATACTCGTCATTACAATTCGAAAAATCATTTGAAGAACAAAGAAATTTATAATAAAGAACTAAATTATTTGAGGACTTGGGCTAAAGAGAATCAAATCGATGGTCACGAAAAGATGTACAATATAGAAAAATTGCGTGAATTAAAGAAAAGCTTTAAGGAAGATAAAAAAAGATCTCAATCTATTTAATGATGAAAAAATTCAATCAATCGCTGAAAAATTGTCCATAGAAACAAACGATAAAACTAAGTCTGAAATGATCGAAGAAATTGATAAAACTCTTAACGAAAAACCTGAAAATATCATAGATGTAGAAGTTTTATCCTCAATACACGGTCTTTTCAAGCAATACATTTTAACAAACTTGAACGACAATTCCATGTCAATTTACAAATATCTATCAATTATGAGGCCAGAAATTAAAAGTTTAATAGAAAAATTTCAAGAGAATGTTAAAAATATGAAGGGTTATCTCTCGTTGGAATGTGAATATGAAAGAACTTTAGTGAACGGTGAAACACAAACGTGTCCAATGTACTTTACTATAAAAGCAGATGAAATCTTCGATGTAAATGATTTTATCACCAAACAATTTAATAAATTAACACATCGTGAACAAACAAATCATCCAAATAAGGGTTCTGGATGGACATTTAAAAGCTGCAAACAACTAGTTTTGAGCATTAATAAACACGAAATGATGAACGCAGGATCATATATCGATTTACCAAAGAAAATCAAAGATAAAAAAGCTTGTATAAATATCAAAAATAAAGATGATTTCTGTTTTATTTATTCTATCCGATGTGCTATTGAAAAACCAGAAACTCATGTAGACAGAGCAAAACAATATGAAAAATTTGTGAATGACGAGATATTTTCAGGTTTCGAGTATCCAATGTCCTTAAAAGATATACAATCATTTGAAAAACGAAGTTACAATTCCAAGTATAAGTATCCTAAAATGTCTATCAATGTCTACAGTTTTGATGAAAATATTAAGGTTGTTCCGTTACAAATTTCTGAAAAATATGATGCCGAGTTAGAAATCGATTTATTGTATGTTAAACAAGAAGACAAATCTCATTATGTTTTGATCACGGATTTAAGTAGGTTAGTGAGTTCTCAAACATCCAAACATGGACATAAAAATTTTCTATGTAGAAGATGTTTAAGCCATTTCTACAAATCTGGAGATTTAGCAGATCATTTAGAAATTTGCAAGCAACATGAAGTATGCAAACCTATTATGCCATTTCCAGGTCAAACAACTAAATTTACTAATTATCAAAAGAAGTTTAGCCATCCGTACGTTATTTATATGGATTTTGAAAGCATATTAGAGAAGATTCCCACATGCAAAAACAATCCGCAAAAATCGACTACAACCAAGATTCAGAAGCATATTCCTTATGGTTTTACTCTATATTTAGTGTCTAATGTGACCAATCGTATGTACAAGCCGATATGTTATCGAGCAAAAAATGAAGAAGAGTTGCCGAACGTTCCTACAAAATTGTTTGAAGAGCTCAATAAATTATCGAAGTACATAGCTAAAAAATATAATTCAAAGAACATGAAGCCCATGAAATTGACTGACGAAGAAGAAATTTCGTATCAAAATTCAAATCTTTGCCACATTTGTGAAGAAATATCGTATCAAGACACTGAAAAAACTTTAGGGTTTTTACCAGATAATTGGAGTTCTGCTTATGATGCATTCAAAAAATGCAGAGATCACTGTCATTTGACTGGAAAATTTCGAGGTGCAGCTCATAGAATTTGTAATCTGAATTTGAAATTTCCTCAGAATATTCCCGTTTTCTGTCACAATATGTCTAATTACGATACGCATTTGTACATAAAAGAATTGGCAAAACAATACGGTAATGTTGATTTGATTGCAAACACCGATGAACGATATATAAATTACTCTGTAAATTCTGGATACGGGTATGAATTTGATGGTGACAAACCTAGAAAGTTCATAAAATTCTCTTTCGTAGACACGTTTAGATTCATGGCGTCATCTATCGAAAAATTAGCGAAAAATTTAAAGAAAGAAGACTTCAAACATACAAATCATTTTATACAGGATGGAAGAATATTGAATGAAATTATAGAAAGACAGCCAAATGACGAAGAAGAAATCTTTAAAATTCTATCTGGAAAAGGCATATTTCCTTACGAATTTATCGATAGTATTGAAAAACTTGATTACACAGAACAGCTGAAAATTCAAGATTTCTATTCACTTTTGACAGACGAGAGCATATCTGAGAAAGATTATCAACACTACTTGAGCGTTTGGAACAAATTAAAAGAGAAAAATCTTGGAAATTACTCTGATCTCTATAACATTCAAGATGTTCTATTGCTCGCTGATATCTTTGAAAATTTTAGGAATATTTGCTTAAAATGTTATAAACTCGATCCGGCACACTATCTAACAGCTCCCAGTCTCGCATGGGACGCAATGTTAAAATTAACGAAAATTGAGCTTCAGCTAATTAACGATTATAATATGTATTTGATGATTGAAAAAGGCATTCGCGGGGGCATTTCTCAGTGTATTAAGCGATATGTTAAAGCAAATAACAAATATTTGAAAGATTTCGATAAGACAAAGCCCGAAAACTATTTGTTATACGTTGATGCTAATAACCTTTATGGGTATGGCCTAATGCAAAAACTGCCGTTTAGTGATATCAAGTGGATGGATCCAAAAACTTACACAACTGAAGAATGGAAAGAAACAATTTTGGAACTCACTGGCGACGAAGATTATGGCTATATTCTCGAAGTTGATCTTGGATATCCAACGAATTTACACGAACATCACAAGGATTTACCTCTTGCTCCAGAACATTTTAAAAACAAACTTTGCACAACTCTACTGGATAAAACTGAATACGTTGTTCATTCGAGAAATTTGAAGTTCTATTTGGAACAAGGTATGATTTTGAAACATGTGAATAGAGTTATCGCATTCGATCAGAAGCCTTTTATGAAAGAGTACATTGATTTTAATACTAATATGAGGACCAAAGCTACAAGTGACTTTGAGAAGGATTTTTATAAGCTGATGAACAACTCAGTTTTTGGAAAAATAAGTATGGAAAATGTGCGAAATAGATGCGATATTAGACTAGGAAATGAAGAATTTTCAATGAAACAAGCTAAGAAAACAAATTTCAAATGCTTTAACATCTTTGACGACAACTGTATAGCGAGTCACATGTACAAACAAAAGGTTAAATTTAACAAACCGATTTACATAGGATTTTCAGTTCTCGACCTCTCAAAATTGCTAATGTACGAGTTTTATTACAACAAATTAAAGAAGTTTGATCCAGATTTGAATCTGTGTTACATGGATACAGACAGTTATTTTCTAGAATTGAAACGAGATCCTTTTAAAATTATTAAAGAAAATATAGATGACTTTGATACAAGTGATTATCCAAAAGATCATGAATGTTTCACTACTAAAAATAAGAAGGTAATAGGGAAATTCAAAGATGAGTTAAATAGCGAAGTTTTAGAAGAATTTTGTGGTTTAAGGTCTAAGATGTACTCGTACAAATATCTAGATAAAAACCCAGTTAGGTGTAAAGGAATTAAGAGAAGCGTTGTAAATAAAACAATAAATATCGAAAACTTGAAGAGATGTTTGTTCGAAGATAAAGAAGAATTTAGGGAGATGACAGTCATCAAAAGTTATAAACATGAGTTGTACACTGTTACCATAAACAAGCTGGCACTGAACGCTAAAGATGATAAGAGAATTGTCCTAGAAAATAAGATCGATACAGTACCGTATGGCTATAAAAATGAAGCAAAATCTGATATATTAGACGAATTAAATAAACTTGGAAACTTTGATATGTAAATGGAAGATGATTTAATTCACTGTCACAAGTGTAAAAAGAAAACGAAAAATATAGATTCAAAAATCGTTCAAACTCAAAATGGATTGTATAGAATTGCTGCAAAATGTTCAAAATGTAAGACAAACAAGAGTAAGTTTATAAAGAATCCAAATCCAAAACCTGTTAAGCAAGAATTGAAGACTAAAGATGAGATAGAGATTGAAGCTAGAGAAATTCATGCACCGGTACGAAAAAAGTTTAAAAAGAGAAAAATTATAACATTAGGAATTGACGATTTATGGGCAGCAGATTTAGTTATAATGTCTAACTATTCAGATCAAAATGATGGATTTAAGTATATGTTAAATGTTATTGATACTTTCTCAAAATATGCTTGGTCAAGAGCTATCAAAAGAAAAAACGGCAAGGATATTTCAAAAGCTTTCGAAGATATAGTAAAAGATGCCATAAGGATCAATCACAAACCTCCAAACCTACTTCATACAGATAAGGGTTTAGAGTTTAAAAATAAAGAATTTAACGATGTTTTGAGAAAATACAACATTAAGATTTATCATACTGAAAACGAAGAGAAATCAAGTATTGTAGAGAGATATAACAGAACTCAAAATGAGAGAATGAAAGTAATTTTTGAGATTAATAAAAACTTTAAATGGATCGATATTCTTCAAAAAATCGTAAAGAAATATAACGATACTGTTCATAGCACAATCAAAATGAAGCCTAAAGACGTAGATAAAGATGCAGAAAAAGAGTTATTAGAGTCGGTTTTTAAGTATGTTCCACCAGAAATTCACACGAAAACTAAATTTAAAGTCAATGATCATGTAAGAATTGTTAGTAAAAAACAAACATTTTCGAACAAATATAAGAACAATTGGTCAAGAGAAATCTTTGTGATTTATCAAATTAATAACACAGATCCTGTAACTTATAGTATAAAAGATTTAAATAATGAAGAAATAACCGGAAAGTTTTATGAATATGAATTGAGAAAGTCAAAGATTTTTTCTATATAAATGGAGGCCCAAAAGAAATGTTCAATGTGCAAAGAATTAAAAGGTTTTGAAGAATTTTATAAAGATAAGAGTAGAAAAGATGGAATTATTTATAATTGTAAAGATTGTTATAGGAAGTATCATAAAGAGCTGTATGATAAAATAGAAAAATTAACTTTGGAAGAGAAAGAATGTCTTAAATGTAAAGAAACTAAAAAAATTTCAGAGTTTAATAGTGATCACTATAGTAGAGATAAGAAAGACTCATATTGTAAAGATTGTGTAAAGAAGAATCACCATAGATTATATTATGAAGATACTCAATGTGAATGTGGAAGAACTATAAAATGGTTAAATAATTATCAAAAACATTTACAAACAAAATATCATAATTCAAGAGTTTAACATTTTCATCGTGTAATAATTTGTTCTATATAAATGGAGTCTCAAAAGAAATGTACAAAGTGTCAAGAAGAGAATAGAAAAGACTGTTATTGTAAGGAATTATATGATAAAATGAACAAATTAACTTTAGAAGAGAAAAAGTGTTACTTTTGTAAAGAAATTAAAAATATTTCTGAATTTAATAACTGGCAGTATAGTAAAGATAGAAAAGATGCTTTTTGCAAAGATTGTGCTAAAAAAATTTTCAGCGAAAGTTATAAAAACGAAATGCCTTGTGAATATGAAAAAAGAATTCTACAATGGTTACCTAGTTATGCTAAACATTTACAAACAAAATATAATAAATCGAGAGTTTTTAGTAAAATTTAGAAACATTTTCATCGTGTAATTTAGATATTCTATAAATCAGTCGAGATTCTGCCATATTTGTAGTAAAATGATTTCCGTTGTATAAAATATTCAAAGATTCTTTCATTTGGTTGTAGAGATTTATACTATTTGGATCTCCTTGTCTTAATAAAATTTCCATTTCTGGGTAATCAATTTCAAGTTCTTTCAATCTTTTCGGTATTTCTCTCTTTTGAGCTCTGATAACGTAATAAGGATATTCCCACATGTGATTCTTCTTAATTAATACAAAAACATGGTGTTTTTTCTTAGCAAAATCTTTACAAACAAGGTCTGGTTTCATTAAGTCAATTTTTACACTTTGTTTTGCGATTATTTCCGTTTTTATTTCATCTTTAATTTGCAAGTGCTTAACTTTGTCCTCTAAATATTTAATCTTGTTTTCAAGTTTGTACACACCAAATTTACGAATGCTTGGTAAAACATCTCTCGTAACCCATTGTTGAAAGCTTTTTGCTTCTATTTTATGAGATCTTAAAATTAACGAATAAAGTCCTGATTCATTAATGAAAATAGTATCTTTGTGAATATTTGCGAGGTGGCCCTCGAGGGCTACCTTATCTTTTAGATAAAAGTATTGAGATTTGTCACCTTCATCGACATTATTTCTAATCGCTTTTTCTGTATTGTTATATTCCAATATTTCTGCAACATCTTTAGCCTTAAACCAAAATTCATTATTTTCGTCAACAATTGTTAAAATTTCTTTATTATTGAATTTTAGTTGATTATTTCTTAGATCTATGACTGACTCCATTTAGATAGAAAAAATTTAACAAGCAATTTTTATTTTGAGAGACCTGGTTCATTAATAAAAACAGTACAGGGATGAAGATTGTTAAGGGGCCATTCGAATAGACCCTTGTTTTTTAAGTAAAAATATTGAATTTTGTCATCATCATCAACGTTTAATATGATTGCTTGTCTAGTGTTTTCATATTCTAATATTTCTGCAACATCTTTCGCTTTAAACCAGATCACATTGTTTTCGTCTACAATAGTTAAGATATTCGTGTTATCGAATGTAAGTTGGTTATTGAGCAGATCCACAACTGACTCCATTTAGAAAGAAAAAATTTAACAAGCAATTATTTGAGTGTAAAGTCCAGATTCATTAATAAAAATTGAACTAGGATGTAATGTTTGTAAGAGTCGCGATTCGATACCCTTGTCAGAACGTATGTTTTTGAATATTTTCTCGGGGTCTATGGGATAGACTCCGGTGATTTATACATTTAAGGGCTATTTTCCCCTCGTCATTATCGTCATTTTAATCTAATCGCCTCTCATCAATCTTAAATAAATTGTTGTTTTACTCTCATTATTTAATAAATTTCCCTCAGAGTCTTGTATAGTTAGAACGATTTTTTGAATTCTTTTAATGTTTTTTCTAATTGGAATATAATCGATTTCATTCGGTTTTTCACTGATTTTCGATCCATAAGCAACATTTGGGAAAAAAGTGTACAAAATTTCAGATTCTTTGTGTAAATGTTCGGTATGATTTTCAAAACTAGGTTCAACGAGATTGCAGTGCACTTCAATTACATCAAACGGTCTAAATTTTGGCGTTTTATTTCCTAAATATACCTGATTTGGCTCAATAGTTTCTTGAACAAACCCTAACAATTCTACAATAATTGCTGAAAACATTATTCTTACTGGTGATTTTATTTGAATTTTATTAGAGAGATAATTTTTTTGCATTTCAAACTTGTTTTCGTCAAAGTTTAAAGATTTATCTGATTGTTTGAATGTTTTAAGATAATTTTTAAGGGAATTTTTTATTTGATCGAAAGTATAATATCCTTTGTTTAAACCATAATATTTTGTTATGTTCTTCTCACTAAATCCTATACAATAAGGAGAACTTTCACTAATATTTATTACAAAATTGTCAGAATAAAATCCGCTTAAACCGATAAAATAATTTGATTCTTCCTCTAAATGAATAGGATGTTCCAAGTTTAAAACTAATTTAGAGCTTTCTGAAGTCAACTTGAACAGCTTCATTTTCGCAAGCGTTGCTTCAAGATGAAAATCTTCTATTTAAATGGAGAAATTTTTAAAGCAAAAAGATCAGATAAAACTTCAAACGTTTGAAGAAAATAAGAAAGATCAACCAATCAGATTGTTAATTGTTGGTTCAAGTGGATGTGGAAAAACAACTTTATTAATGAATTTCATCTACAATAGGTTGATTCCTTATTCCAATTTGTACGTCTTTAGTAAATCTTTAGAACAAGACGCCTATAAAAAATTACAAGAAAGATTTGAAAATATTGAGAAAAACTTAAACAAAAAAATATCACATTTTTATAATGCTTCTGAGGACATAGTTCCGTTAAGCGAATGTAAACCCAATTCGTTAATCGTTTTTGATGATTGTATTTTGGAAAATCAGGACGTTATTAAGGAATATTTCGTAATGTCTCGTCACAAAAACATATCTTGTATCTATCTTTCTCAATGCTTTTCAAAGGTTGATAAACAAGTTATTAGAAATAATTTGAATATGTTGTGTGTTTTTAAGCAAGACGATCACTATTCGAGAAAGATTTACAACAATTATGTGGGATCTGATATGAGTTTTAACCACTTTAATGAATTGTGTGATAAAATTTGGAAAGAAGACTATGGATTTTTAACTATTAATCTAACTTTGAAGCCTAAAAATGGAAAATATTTGAATAAATTTTCCAATATAAACGTGTGATAATCTAGTTGTTTTCATGTTTTTACGTTCACGTTTACGTTTCGTGTTCTCGTTTTTACGTTCCACGTTCACGTTCCACGTTCACGTTCCAAGTTCACACGGTCCACGTTCACGTTCATGTATCACGTTCATGTTTCACGTTCGTGTTTACGTTTCACGTTCATGTTTTACGTTCGTGTTCACGTTTCCACGTTCCACGTTCACGTTTTACGTTCCGTGTTCACGTTTTACGTTCCACGTTTCGTGTTCTCGTTTCGTGTTCACGTTTCCACGTTCCACGTTTCGTGTTCTCGTTTCGTGTTCACGTTTCCACGTTCCACGTTCACGTTTCAAAATTTTCCTAAATAAATGGCGAACGTAACTTCTGAAGAAGCGAAAAAACTTGATCAAATCGAAAAGAAATTAATCAAAGAATTTAAAGAACAGATTCGAATTGATGAAAAAGAACAAGAATTTATTCAAAAAATTAATCAACCTGTAACATCTGCAATAAAAAATGTTGAGGGCAAAATTGAAAATGTTTTAAGCGATAATCAAAATTTGATGAATTTGGTTCCAGTTGTACGACAATTTGCTGATATTTCGATACCAGAATCTGAGTTTGAATTGCCAAAATTACCATCTTCAACACCATTTAGACCTCGAATCATTGAAGACTCTACCATAGTTGAACCAATAAGTCCTGAAACAACGGATATAATAATTGGTGAAATTGGTAAAAAATTTCTTCCTAGAGCAAAGGATGATAAATTTGGTTTGTATTGGGACAGAAAAAAGAAAAGTTTTATGATTGGAAATTTGCCCGTGAATTTTGAGCATAATGATATCATTATTAATGAAAAAACATATGAAGGAACTCAAGGTTTATGGAGATTATTAACAGGCACTGATGTTCCAAAAGACGGTTTATATTCTGAAGAAGACTTGAAAAAGTATACTGAAATTTTATGGAAATCTGATTCAATTTACAAAAATAATGATCCATCAACTAAGAAACCAAAGTCAAGTAAAGGTAAAAAATATCTCAATTTGATTAAACCAATTTGGGAAAAAAGAATCGAAGGATCAGGTGTGAGAAAATACAGTGATAATAAGATTGAGTACAGATATATCGACGATTTGACAAAACTCGATGGAATTATTAATTATATTTATGCTCAAGAGAAGGCTGGAAACAACAATTTTTTGAACGAAAAGAAAGCGATTAAAGATTTTATTTCGAACAAACTTGATGAAATGATTGAAAAACCTGATGGAATTAAATATTTAAAACGAGTTTTGCCGGCAATAAGTTCATCTATGATTGAAGGTAGTGGACTTTTGAATGATTTTATCAACAATTTACCTTTTGAATTACACGTACCAACTTATCAATATCTGGGGCCTGGCACAAAACTCGAAAAAAGACTAAAAAGAGGAGATCCTGGTATAAATAAATTAGATCAAGCTGCTATGGAACACGATATTTTTTATGCAAAACATAGAGACACAAATTCCAGACATATAGCAGATAAAGTTTTGCAAGATAAGGCAATGGATAGATTTTTATCAAAAGATGCTAGTTTAGGTGAAAGATTTGTTGCGCTTCCAACAGCTGGAGCAATGTTTTTGAAGAGAAAACTAGGAATGGGAATCGAAGAGAACTTGAAATTTTAACTATATAAATGGAGGTGAATGTAAATTTCAGCAAAAATCAGAAAGAAAAAATAAAATCCGCTTTTAAGAAGAAAATACCCGTTAGTATTCAATTTAAAATAGATCAACTAAAAAATGGCGAAGATAAGATATTTTTAACAAATAGACAATACAATAAACTCGAAAAACATAAGAAAAACAATAAAGGAACCAGAATAGAATTTTCTTATAATCAGTTGAAAGAACTTAAAAATGGTGGACTTTTGAAAGATTTATTAGATTTTGGAGAAAATATTCCAGTTGTTAAAAATGTTGTTCCTTATGTTCGTAAAGCTGCTCCAATCGTTAAAAAGGATGTGATTCCTATTGTTCGAAACATTTTAAATTGGTTAGATAAAGAGTTGGAAGATGTTACAGGATCTGGATTAGATGAAAAAACTTTGAATTACGTGAAATCAAACATTGAAAAAAAAATTTAAACCTTTAACATTCGGGGAATTGGAAGAAATCTGCAAAAATATTAAACATTTTAGAGGAATCTTCATGAGAGATACATTACCTGAAAAAGTTAAGAAATTTGAATGTGGAATTGTGAATTTAGACTCGATTATGGGAAGTGGAACACATTGGATTTGCTATTATAAAAATGATAAGATTGCGTTTTATTTTGATTCGTATGGAAGAATTGAGGACAAACCACCTATAGAATTGATTAAATATTTGAAAAAATCAAGCGTTTACTACAATGATTCTCAGATTCAAGACTATAAAGATCCCCCAATTTGTGGTCATTTATGTGTTTTTGTGTTGAATGAACTGAGTACTGGTAAAGATTTTAAAGAAGTTGTTAACAAATTATTGCTTAATAAATATGGATTCACAAAATATTTTTGACGTATTTGGAACACAAAATTATTCAAAATGTAGATAATAGTTTGAATTTTGATAGTTTGAGAAATGAGTTTGATAACAAGTTAGAAAATTTATTACAAAACCTTCCAGATTCAGATATGTTTGCTGTCGAGATTGAAGATTTTAAAGCAGAATATGATAACAAACTTGCAAATTTCATGAGTTCAAATGAAGTTGCTGATAAAATAAAAACATTGGAAAAAGAAGTTGATGATGGTGTAAAAAAATTATTTACCAATTTAATGTCTCACATCGAAAAAGCTGATGAAATTACTGAAGCGATCAAAGTTGAAAAGAATTATGTTAGTTTGGCTAATAAGAAAAGAATTGTCGGTGTTCGACCTGGTATTGACAAACATGATGTTGTTGTTAAAGAACAAATTTTAAAACCTCTAAAATTATCAGAAAACATCGATATTGTTGATTTACATGATCCGAATGTTAAAAATTCCTTAGATTTTAAAGGAAAAAGAATTAGCGGTGTTAGTAAAGGAATTAATCCATTTGATGTTGTTGTAATGATTCAATTAGAAGATCCTATTAAAATGTTTAATGAACTAAAACAAAATTATGAGAATCATAAACAGCATGTTAAAGATTTTACAACAGAAGTCTATGAAAAACTTGATGAAAGAAGTAAAAGATCTATAGAAAATTGTGATGAAAAATTTACAAATTTTGAGGAAAATTTCAATCTATATAAAGGCGATCTTTATGGAAAAATAACAAACTTTTTGGAAGATTTCGCTAAATTTCAAGAGGGTTTTAATGAAACCGATAGAAAAAATGGTGAAGTTTTTGAAAGAGTAGTTACTAATCAATCTTTACTTCATGATAAATTAATTAAACTAGAAGAAAACTTTGGCGAAATTAATGAAAAAGTTATAAAAAATAAGCAGTCTTTTGATAAGTTTAGTTTAGATGCCACAAAAACTTTTGAGAATATTGATCATAAACTCGTTGAATACAACGATTTATATCTCGATAAAGTAAATAAACTAGAAGAAAACTTTAATAAATTTAAAGAAGATGTCGATAAAACTTTTGAAAACATCGACAACAGATTTAATGGAGTAGGTGGTTACGATGACTAATTTTCCTTATATAAATGGCGCTCATATATTGTGTGAGATGTAAAGAGAAAACTGCCACAAACGATATAAAATACTATGCAAACATTAACGGAGTTAAGAGAATATCTGGAAAATGTGCTGAATGTAACGCTAAAAAGAGCCAATTTATAAAAACTAGATTTTGAAATTTTTTCTTAATAAATAGAGATGGCGGGACATTACAGTGCTTTCGATCTTTTTATAATGCAACACGAAAGAGATTTGAAAAAAGAACATTGGGATGACATTTCTCAAAAATATGAATTATCCGAAGATATGATGAGATTATACGTAAACAAATTGAATTGGTATAACATTGCAAAATATCAAACTCTGTCCCCAGAGTTCATTCAAGAAAATATACATTATCAATTAAAAGATCATATGTCTGTTCTTTGTCTCTATCAACACTTGAGTATAAAGTTTTTGGATGAAAATAAAGATACAGTTGATTGGAACAATATTATAGATAGCGGTTACTATCCTGTGCAGATTTTATTGAAATATGTGACCGAGATCGCAAAATTTAAGGAAGAGAATCCTGAATATGACGAAGTAGATCATTAAAAATGACTCTAATCTTTTTAATTATTTTACTAAAATTTATATCTTTTCTTATAAAAACGTACATTAGATCGATGAAAAAATGATACATGATGTTTAAAATTTCTAAATTTTCTCTTATTAAATGGCGGACTACAGAAAATATGCTAGTGATATTGAAAGGGCGGAGTTTAAAAATTTCTATCCAATTAGTAAACAACATTTGAATGAACCGAATAAAAGAACTGAGTTTAATATTGATTTTGGAGATAACTTTTGCTCGTCTAACTTCCAGTTTTATATTTCTGGAACTTTAACAAAACAAGATGGTCAAGCGTATCTTGGAACTGATAATGTTAGATTAATCGATAATTTTATACCGTTTTTATTTTCTAAGATTGAAGTAAGAAAACACAATAAATTGATAGAAGAAGTCGAAAACTGTGGCCAATTAAGCACAATTAAAGGAACTATTTCGTATTCAAAAAGTGATGTTATTTCTCAAACTTCTAATGGCTTTGAATCAGATTTTAAATTTGGTGTTTTTGAAGCAGCTGGAAATTTATCTCATTTTGGATTAGGATTTTTTGAAAATGTTACTATTCCGATCTATAAAGGAGGATTTTATCTAAGTTTTATAAGAGCAGAAGACGATGATGCGATTCTGAAGACTGCAACTGGAAATGTTATGCCTGTTGATGGAAAAATAACAATTACAGATTTTTTTATTAGAGTTCCAATGATTGATTATAAAATCACGAGTAAAATAAGGTTGATTGATGAAATTACAAAAAGTCAAAACATTATGTTTAATTTTCTAGATTGGCAGTGTATTGAACAAAAAGGTATTTCCGGAACAACTTATTCGTTCGATATTACAAACATTTATAGAAATATCTTCAATCCCAAGTTCGTTATTATAGGTTTTCAAACAGGTAGACAGAATAATCAAGAAAAAAATCCTTCAAAGTTTGATGATAGTTTGGATGTAAAAAATATCAGAGTAAAATTGAACGGTTCTTATTATCCAGATGAATTACAAAATTTAAACATTTCAGGAGGTCTTTTCAGAATCATGTATCAGATGTATCAAGATTTTAAGAAAGTTTACTGTAATAATAAGGAAATGTATTACAATCCTAAAGAATTTTTAGCGAATAGACCTATTTATGTCATTGATACAACAAAGAGTTTGACAAATATTTCTGGTTCAAAGAACGATATAATTATCAATATGGATTTTCAAAAAGCTGTTACAAACGCGATTTGTTATGTTGTTGTTGTCTCTGAGAAATTTTTAGCCTATGATGTGATTAAGAACGATATTAGAGAAATTCAGTAAAAATCGCGTTATTCGTCGGATAGTTTTAAAACTTTACAGAATTGTTAAAGACATTGATAAAAGTATTCATTTTAAATTGCAGTAAAAAACTTTGAAAAATAGTGATGATATTAGGAAAAAAACTATTTCAAGGTCATGGACCGGAAGTGGTGATTTTAAAAAATACTTTAATATTTACTGATCCTATATACCAAATTTCATCAAAAAAGCTCCAATAGTTCTCGAGATATAAGAGTTTAAAGATAAGGGATGATTGGGGTAGATTTTGAAAATTTTGTTATTTTCATGAAATTTTAAGTTTAACTCGCTTGTTTTTGAAGTTTCAGATTTTTCCGATAAAATTTTTTATTTTTCTTTGAATATTAAGAAATAGGGGATGATTTCACCCTTATGGATAAGTTAAGTCGAAAGAGTTAAGTATTTACTATATGTGTACCAAATTTCATTAAAATCGGTTGAGTGGTTTTTTAACAACAAGGTTTGAAATAAATATTGATATTCACTTATTTAATATACATTGGAAACTATAACAGTTCTAATATCGATTGTAACCATCGATTTTTATTATCGATAAAACTTCGATATTCATAATCGTTTATCGCACGGAAAAAATTTTCATCATGGGCGTTGGCCACGTATAGTCAGTCATGCTTGATCCTCCTCTATTTTAACGAAATTTAACAAGATATATCATCAATTAGAAGATTCTAATGTATTTGCAAGTTGAAGAAAGAAGATATAGACTTTATATGAAGTAAGAAGATTGTGTGATGTTCTGTGTTTCTTGTTAAAAGTGAAGTGAAGTGTTCCACTGGGCGTTGCCATTCATAGTGTTATTATATTTTATAAGTTACTTTTATATTTGGGACTCGAAGAAAGACGTTACAAGAAGATTGTGAATTTGTGTAGACATTCTAAACTGTGATAAAACATTGTGTGAAAATAGTGATGTAAAGTGTTCATTTGTAATACAGAATTATGTGTTTTTACAGTGATTTCATTGTCTCACACGGCGTGAGAAAAGCAAGGTCATTGTTTGGTGTCACTACTGTCCTTGTACCACACACGGCGTGTGCAAAGCAAGGTCAAGCGTTAGTGACACAAACGCCTCTCACATGTTTCAATAAAATGAGATTCGAGGTCAAGCGTTAGTGGTACAAACGCTCACAGCAGACGTCACAAATCTAGAGTTGATTGAAATAAAACATATGATACCTTTCTTCTTCTCCCATTCCCAATTTCTTAGAAGTTAAGTAGATATCGCAAAAAACACGCACACTAACAACACTCATTTTGTATGTCTTTCATTATATCGTATTGAATTGCTGAATGACAAACGTTTCTCTTTTCTTCGTCAGAATCACACACACACAATATATCTGTTTCGTAAATGTTTTTTCCATATAATTTATCCCAATCTACAACAAAAGCGTGATCTCTTATAAATTCCTTTGATAAATCTTGTTGTTTACAAAGACTTGTTAAAAAACTAGCTGTATGCATATTCCTTGGCCAGTATGGATATTGTCTTCTCAACATTTCAACAAATAAACAATGAAATTTAGCATAAAAAGCGATGAAAAATGTCAGATTGTTGGTGTTTTAGTTTATTTTGTAAAAATCGGAATATTTTTCTTATTTTTCTATTATTTAATTTAAAATCTCCTATTACATTTAACATATTTATACTATCTAAGTTGTCTGTAATAAATTGCATTGAACACTTTTTAGTACTTAAAAGTTCTCTGAATTCGTTTTCATTTAAGGATTCGTTTTCACTTAAGGAAAATATCAACATTTGTTTAACATATTTAGGTAATTCAAAGAAGTCTTTATAACTATTTCCTGTGGTAAGTTCTTTAAATGCTAGAAACTGAAGTGATTTTGGAGAGTTCATGTTGTTTGATGACTATTTAGTAGAATAGATTTTTTATTTAAGAAAAAATAATTTGCTAAATTCATATTATTCTCTTTCATTCCTTCTAAAACTTCAAAAATATACTCTTTCGCCACTGAAAAATCCCGATTTCTCCCGTAATAATCTTTATAATCGTACACATAATATCCTAAATAGTTGTACAATAGAATGAAATTATTTCTATTTATCTCTGTTGTAGAAATGTAAACACAAACATTTGCGCTGAAAAATTTATATCTCGGCAGACTTAGTTCCATAATCTCCATTTATAAAAAAATCTTTTTGTTTAAATGGAAGAGTATAACGCCAACTGTTACAAGTGTTCTAATAGAGGAGAAATTATCGATAAAAGATATTTAGTTTGTAGAGGTTGTAATTTAATTTTGTTAGAAAGACCTAAACCTAAGAAATTTCGAAATAAATTAACACATTTGAATAACCTGCTTACAAAATTGCAATATGGAGACAAGAAGCAAACAAAATTTGTTACAGAATTTAGAAAACAGAATAAAAATTTTTACTTATCTCTTGGAACCATTGACAAAATTATTTTCCTTTTCAAAGAATACATTAGGTTTGTAGGTATCGATACACACGTTTATTATGAAAAGATATTACCTGTATTTTTTCATTATCTGGATGTTGAATTTGTCTACGATTTTAAGCCAGAAATCCTCGATGATTTTATAGTACATTTGGAGAAATTAAACGAGGAACCTCTTGAAAAGAATGCGGTTTTACTCACATTCTCCCCGACTTCTCGAGTGATTGTTAGCAAATTTCATTTTTTCCGTCTTTAAATTTTTTCTATTTAAATGGAGTTCTTGAAAGAGTTAAATGATATTGGAGAATGTAAGTTTAAAGAGTATAAGAAGTTAAATGAATTGGAAGAAAGGAAGAAACATAGAATCTTGAATTTGGAGAAAATGAAAGATAAATTCGGGTTTACAATAATTGCCGAGTTGGAAGATTGTAAAGTACACTTGCCGAACAGATTTTTGACTGTTTTGGATGAGAAAAAGATTAAAGAATTAAACAAAAATGAAAAATTACACTTGATTGTTACTGGAAAGAAGACTATTAAAGATAAAGACTGTGTTACAATTAACTTTGTAGAATAAAGATTTTTTATTAAGATTTTTTGATTTTTTCATTAAAACAGCTTATAAATGTAGAAGCAAACATTGAACAGTAAAACAGCTAAAGATTCGGTTATTTAACATTCGTGCTTTCCTGTTAGATTTTATTAGATTTGTTTATGGTTCAATGGACAGTATTTTACATTGATTTTCTGTCTGTCCCAAAAGTGGTCTAGAACCGGCACATTCATATCTACTTATATATATATATATATATACAGGGTGAGTTTTTTAAAGTGATCCAATAGCTAACTTTTTAATTACACGACTTAGCACCACACTTTAAATTTGGAACTTGCTCAATTTTAAGTTTCACTCAGGGATACACTTTCAAATTTTTTGAAGAGGGCCGTAATTTTCCAATATGGCGGTCAACTTTAAAATCTCTTATGGAACACACTGTATTTTATGTTGTTTTTAGATTCTACTCAACAAAATAATACATTTTTGCTTTTGAGAGTTTTTCAATATCTCTAATGGTTCAGGAGCTACGTGGACTGGAAGTTTTCATAATTTTTGCCAATATGGCGGCCAACTTTAAAATATTTTATGGAACACCCTGTATTTTATGTTGTTTTTATATTCTACACTACAAAATAAGACATTTTTGCATTTTAGAGTTTTTCTATATCTCTAATGGTTCAGGAGCTACGTGGACTGCAAGTTTTCGGATTTTTTCGGACTGATGATCTTCATAAAATTTGAAAGTGTATCCCTGAGTGAAACTTAAAATTGAGCAAGTTCCTAATTTAAAGTGTGGTGCTAAGTCGTGTAATTAAAAAGTTAGCTATTGGATCACTTTAAAAAAACTCACCCTGTATATCGTGGATTCTTATGTATTTTTACCTGATAAAGCTAATAAAATAGGTTTCAGAACTGTACCTGTAGTAGTTTTTGAGGGATTCAGGGTTAAATGCAAAAAATTGGGGCACGAAACAATGTTTTTTTTAAGTTTGATGTACAATAACTTTGTTAAATTGGTAATAAATACATAAAATCAACAAAACATTAATTGTAGAGAATTTAATTCTGAGAAAATTGATATAATCAAAGTCTAAAATAAAACAGAAATAAGTACCAAAAAATCGATTTTATTCAGTATAATACATTACTAGCTGTAAAGAAATACCGTACGGTATTTAGTTAAAATAAAACAAAAACAAAATGTTTGTTCCTTAATGATGAGATAAATTGATAAAACAAGATTAACTGTTAATTAAATTTGTTTGTTAATAAAAATATCATGTTTTATTACGTTGTATTTTTTTTTTAATAAAAATTTACATCAAATGTTCAAAACTAAATGTAGCAAACATTTTCCCATTATTGTTTACTAATCATCGAAATGCACTTTTTTGTTTTATTAATTTCTAAGTTGGTAACGCACGAATAACAGCTGATCAACAATGGTATTCTGTACTGTTACGTTAGAACTGTGTATTAGTGGTGTTTTGCAAGCTACAGCAGGAGATCGGGTTCTGTGAATCGTGTTATTAAATGCAAATTTTCTGTGAGTTATAATTTGATTGTTTATTCAGCGAAAAAATGCCTTACTTATTTACATCAGAGGAATACGCTGATATGGTTTTTATTTTGGGTTACTGTAATGGTAATGCTAGAGCTGCGTTAGAAGAATATGAACTACGTTACCCTAATAGGAGGATTCCAGATACCAAAACAATTTCAGGAACTTTTCGTACTCTTCGGGAAACAGGATCACTACCAAGTACTAGAACCAATTATGAACGAGCTGTCCAACTTGATGATGATATTGTTATTAATGCTGTTCATCGCAGTCCAGGTGTAAGTACACGACGTATTTCTAGGCGGATAGGAGTTTCGCAGTCAACGGTGTGGAGGTCACTTAATCAAAACAAATTTTATCCGTTTCATAAACAAAAGGTTCAACATCTACAGCTAGGGGATGGTCCGCTTCGCTTGGAGTTTTGCAACTTTTTGAATATTAATAATCAACTCTACAAGCGTATTTTGTTTACGGATGAGGCACAATTCACTCGGGATGGTGTCAATAACTTGCACAATGAACACTCATGGGCAGAAGAAAATCCACATGAGGTAGTGGAACAGAACTTTCAACACCGATTTAGCGTCAATGTCTGGTGTGGCCTTTTGCACAATCGGCTGATTGGACCTTTCATATTACCTGGACACCTAAATGCTGAGTTCTATTTGCATTTCCTTCAAGAAGAGTTGCAGCAGCTGTTAGAGAATGTTCCTTTACATCTCAGACAAAATTTGTACTTCCAGCATGACGGAGCACCTCCCCACTTTTCACGTGCCGTTTCTGCTTACTTAAATCATCAATTTCCTGGACACTGGATTGGTCGTGGAGGGCCTCACCCTTGGCCACCAAGATCACCAGATCTATCTCCATTGGATTATTGCATCTGGGGATGGATGAAAGACATTGTATACAAGACAAAAGTGAATTCTCGTGATGAATTAATTGCCCGTATTATGGATTCGGCTGTGCAGATACAGGGAAGTCCTGAAAAATTAAGAAACTCAACAAAAGCAATACACAAACGTGCTGCAAAATGTATTGATAATGATGGCCTTATTTTCGAAAATCTATTATAAAAAGGTGCGTACGGTTGGCCCAACCTGATTAATTTTGCTTAAAACAAGTAATGTATTATACTGAATAAAATCGATTTTTTGGTACTTATTTCTGTTTTATTTTAGACTTTGATTATATCAATTTTCTCAGAATTAAATTCTCTACAATTAATGTTTGTTGATTTTATGTATTTATTACCAATTTAACAAAATTATTGTACATCAAACTTAAAAAAACATTGTTTCGTGCCCCAATTTTTTGCATTTAACCCAGAATCCCTCAAAAACTACTACAGGTACAGTTCTGAAACCTATTTTATTAGCTTTATCAGGTAAAAATACATAAGAATCCACGATATTTCTTACTTAATTAACCTTTCCAAAAGTTTAGTATGGCTTTATTTTACTCTTTACCCAGGAATTCAGGCGAAATTTTTCGCTAGCTGTAACTTGCTAACGAAGCGTTTTCGGACCTATGTTTATATAAACATTTTTTCATTATTTTTTACTAGTACAATGTGCTGTAGAAGTGGGGGGAGAACTTCATGAATCACCCTATATATATATATGTATACCCATACATAAAAATATGTCAGTAAAACAGTAGCTACTACATTACTGTCAATAACGAGATTAAAGAAACGCTTTATATATTACACCTAAATACCATCACTAGGCATAAAAACATGCAATGAACGAGGAGAACAATACTGTCAATAGATATTTATAACAGTAATTCCAAAATTAGGCCTGTTATGGCAGCATAAAGCAGAGAGCAATGATAAAGCAGTTGTTGGAGATCGGACTTGCCCGGGAGAAAGTTGAATGTTGAACAGTAGCACTGTGGCTGGCTCTGTACTCTTCCCGAAACGGGTTACGTCTGGTAACTGGTCGAAATCCACAGTAAATTGTGAAATTATTTTTAAGAATTCTGTTTTTTAAATGCTTAGTTAAATCATGTTATTTCTTATGAATATTAATGTATTTGTTCGCAGGGCATTGAACAGCTTAAGAAAGAGGAGGCTCGTTGGGTGAGAAAGTCCCGTTGGAAAAGTATTCAAGCAGTATTTGGACGATTTTCCCTCGCATGGTTCTCTCCATTCACACGTCCTCCTCCAAAAGTGAAACTAGAAAGCTATTTGTATTCTGTTTGAGTCGTCCATTTTTGTTATTTAACTTTTTGCTGATTTTTGTATTTTTGTTGTACAGTATTTTATTGCAAGCTGTCTTGATAGAGATGTATAGAATTAAGTTATATTGAAGAGTTCTTAATCACGTGTTGTTGCATATAATTGTGTGTATTTATATTGCTGTGTATTATATGAAAATAATGTATTAATTTGTATAATCTTTGTGTTGTTGGTCTTAAATGATAGAAACAAAGTAGTATTGGTTTTCCATAGCCAAAGTGAGATATATTTAATATTTTTATATATATTTTTGAAATGACATTAGATAGATTTTAACTAGTAAAGAGTTATTTTGTATTAAGACTGGTGTTTGTTTAAAAACACTTGCAGAAGGCTTAGTTTTCTGAGAACTACAGTACATTATTGTGATTCCTTAATGTGACTCTATATAAACTGTACTGAGAAAACTACCACATACATGAGAATACTGAACATTCTGTATTATATATTTTTAATGTATGCCTTTACACTGTTATTGCTGTAGTTGTAATTTGTACATCATAGATTTGTATTGTCTTAAAAAAGTTCCTTAGCAACAGAAACATGACCTTCTGATATAAATTATTATATAATCATGGTGATTTGCACTGTTTTATGACGTAATTATTCTTTGAGTTAATATTAGTTAAGCAATTGATAAAAACCTTCAATCAAATATGTAAACCTACTTGTTTCATGAACCTACTGATTTTAATAAATATTTTAATATTTATATATTTATATTAGTATTTTTCACATAAAATTAAATGTTTTCACTATAAGTATGATACGGTATTATTTTTATGGGCATTATAATATTTTAGAGTACCATATTATATTGATTTTTAATACTTTAGCTCTTTCTCTAATTTTTTGTATCTAAAAAAAATAACAACATAAAATTGATTAGACTGGAAAAAAATATTGGTTTATTAGAAAGAACTATTGATTAATTTTTTACTGTTTTTACGTTACCTGTATGTACTGCAATAATCTGGTTAACTGATTGATTGGTAGCTACAAATGATTAATTATGTATACAGTAAACCTCGCATTCAAAAAAAGCTGTAGTATTTGTCCTTATTATTTTTGGTCTTTGAATGGGTTTAAAAGCAACCAAAATAAAATTTTACGATGAATAAGCAGAAAACGTTTTTAAAATGTTTACACATAACTGGAGTACAACATATAGATTAGGTACAAAGTATAGGTGACCAGTATTCAATACTTTTGGGTTCCAATAGTGTGTAGTGAAAAATTCTCTTTTAATGTATTTTGGATAAAATTAAACATCAAAATTGTGTGTTAGGATTGGACATCTCATTTCTTGTTGATTTTGAAATATCATTATGGTTCAAAACTCTTCTACAATCACCTGATGTTACACATTTAACATAACAATCTAGGTTTCTTTATCTAGATTTCCTATACTATTTTGAAATCAAAATGCACTTAACATCCTTCCACTTTGGCTTGTAATGTAAATCAAATTATATTAAAGTACAAATGTTCTCTATCTCAAGATAACTTAATGTTTGCATGCAATGCGTTTTAAAAGCTTAATTATGTGGACAAAGTTAATAATCACAATTATATTTTTATTAATGTGAGTATCTTACTTTTATGTTGTGACGTTTAAGCCTTTTAAAGCAATGTTTTCATATCTTGTATGTTGAAGAATTTTGTACTTAAATGCAAGTTTCTGTTCTGAATGATTCTTTTATAATTTTAGGGCACTGTTAGCATTTGGATTTTGTGGTTGCTTAATATGCAAGGTATGGCTAGAAAATAATCAACTGAGGGTGAAAATTTTACTTACAGATATTTGATTGCAATGTACTCCCCCTGCTCGATCTCTACACTGCTCCATGTGAATTTTCCACTGTGTGTAACAAAGAATGCTGCAGATCATTTTATGTAGCATGACCCTGTTCATGACTTCCATCACTTTCTTTATTACTGCTCAAACAGTCTCAAATCTAGTTCCTTTCAAAGCTGACTTGACTTAGGGAACAAAAAAGTCACAGAGAGCCAGGACGGGTGTGTTGGATGGATGATCTAAAACGGGGATGTTGTGATTGACCAAAAATATCTTCACTGACAAAGCTTTGTGAGCTGGAGCATTGTAATTGTGTTAGGATCATGTTGAAAGTTTCATGAAGAAGCTGCTCGACACTTCCTTGTCGATTCCTATTCGCTCAGACATTGCTCTGATAGTTGACTGACAATCTTTTTGAACAAGGTTATCGATCTTTTCAATGTTAGTATCAGTTTTTGTCATGTGTCATCATGTGCGTTTTCATGGCCATTTTATATTCACTTAAACCATTCAAACACTTGTGTTCCTGATACCGTCATTACCGCTTTTCTGGTTGTAACATCACAAATTTTACACTTGCAGATTTTTGCAGTTTGAAAAGAAATGTCATATTCACATGTTGTTCTCAACTTTTTTCTTACGCAAAGACTAAGTGTAAGTGCTTATAACTGGCACTACGAGCGGAATAATTACGGGAGCCAGATATAACTCGAGGAGGGAGTCATGTAATCAGCTGTACAATATTCAGCCTTATTGCATTCGTTCTATGGCTCTGCTAGTACTAATCTAGTTATTTTATAGCCACACCTCATAATAAACACTCGTATATGATAATCCTCTCAACTAACTATCTCTGTATTAGAACAGTGGAATAATCAACTTTTCTTGTTTAGAACGGGGTAAATGTGTACAATAAAGAAAATTGTGTACGCTCAGAGTGGAACCAGGTTAAAATGTATTGTCTAAAAATTATTATAAAGCCTGAAAGAAAAATTTCAACAGAAAAGGGAATGCTTGAGGAGTAGAAGACTGTTTTGAAAGAGCAATTCGTATAATAAATGAAAAGAAAATAGATCTTTTTAATTAAGATAAGTGTTAGCCACTTCCTATTTTGTACACAACTCTCTAGATGTAGTGTACAATCTTAACACTTTGGCTAGCGAAGGACTCATATCTAGTGTCGGAACACCAGTTTACACTTTGGCTTACACTGACAATCCTCTCTTATTTGTGGAATCTTCATATAATTCTGTAAAAGGCATGTCAGTACATGGGCTTGCCTTTAAATTGGCCAAGTGCAGTGCCTTATTGCTGTTGAAAAATTTTAAGATCAAGGTAATTTAAGCTCCAATTGTTACCTTATGTTTCCCAAGCTTTGCTTTTTGGAAAATTTTTAGCTTACTGTGTATTTATAGGTTGAAACAGCACTGAAGAAGGTGGATGGAGGTATTAACGTTTATCTTGATTGGATAATCAATATTTTTTAATAACCGTGACTGTACTTGAAAATAGTTTGCTTATGCCTTTTTGATTTACATGTTTGTTCTTGATTCTGTTTGTGTTTCGATTCAGCTTTAGCTGTGACCACCCAAAAATCTCCCTACAAGCTGCAGTAAGTGAAAGTGGCTTTAAAATCCCCTCTTCTGTTGTAATTATTCTTATTGTGATGCTTGGCAGCTAAAGAGCTCGTGTAAGTTATTTTTTATTTGTTCACTATTTAGTGTTGGTGAATTGTCTTGTTGTTTCGGTCAGTATAAAACATTTATTTGGTGAATACCTTAGAAAGTGGTTATGTCAGAACATTTCACAGTTGGCAGATGATGTGAATGTAGGAGAATCTAAATTTCTGCTTTCATTGATTATACCAGGTTGGTATTATATTCAGTCTGTGCACATTTATATCAGCTACATCAAACAAGAATACAGATGCCAAGGTTCAGCTTTTAGATGTACAGTGGCATGTGCCAGTCTCAGAACTGTTAGTCATGTATTACAAAATTGTTCCAAAAAACATTTAAGCATTATCATGCTGTATGTGGTTACTGCTTTTCCAGTCATGTCTTTCCTTATCTATTTCCGTATCTTTCTCTATTTGTTCCGTTTATGTTCCGGCAAAGCCTTTTATACGCCAGAAGCGGACCTTCTCCTGACATACATTATCATTATTTAGCACTCTAAGAGTTAACACACAGTTTTATGAGCATCTATCACAAGGCTACCACAAAACAGTCTTCATAAATTAGTATTAATAGTCTAAAGTAAAAATATTTCAGTGAGATTTTTTAAAATACTAATGATTAATAAAAAGCAATTAATATAATATGTTGATTAACTACAAGGTGTATGATACATATGTTGTATGATACAATCAGAGAACGTTTAGTTTATTTGGTTAAATAAATAAGACTTTGTTAAAAAGTTTATGTAAATTTTTTTATTAGTCCACAAAAGTTTGTTTAAGAAAAAAACTTGAATGTATTCTGTCCTAATTCTCACACGAATTATTATTTGCTACTTTTAAGTTTGAAAATAGTAGGTTTATTCTATTTAATTTATCACTGATATTTGTTTTTCATTAGTTTTACAAAATGTTAGTAATCTTTTATACTACTGTAGAAATAAGTTAAGACTTGTAGTGAAAATATATCAAAAGACAGTAAAAATCACAGGAAACATGATGGTTTAAAGCTATTCATAACAAAATTGTTATATAAATTTATGCTAACTAAATGCATGTTATATTAACACAACTTGTGTTTTCGTATGTAATTTTGGAGTACAGAAATTAATGTATATTTACAACCCGTAAAGTTTGTTATATCACTTGAAAATAAAATTTTAAACAAATAATGTTTTTATTAAGTTGTAATAAGGTTAAAAGTACAAGACATAATTATATTTATGTATAAATTTGTCTGTGTACTTTTTCTGGAATCCATCCAATAAAAATGTATAAAGTATTATACTCTTTATAAACTATATATACTGTATTGGAATTAAATAATAATTTGGAATACTGTAGCACCATTTTAATAAATTCCGTTTAATGAAAAGTAGTAAAAGCAGCCTTAACTGTAGACTACAAATTCTATTTAGTTTTACATAGTGGATGTTGTAATACAGAGTTAGTTGGCTTTATTTCTCCTTCAGACTGTATGTATTAAGTTGGTTATCATCTAACTGGGTAGAATATTGAAATAGTTTTGTATACATTACACAATTTTGTTGACACAATTTCCTACATTCTAATTTTGATTATTTATAATTATTGTAATGATAACAAAAATGTTAAGCATTTAAACTGAAATATTTTACAATTTACACTTAGAGTGCTTCAATAATTCAAACAATTTTTATACACTGATATTGTATATACAAATTCATATTATGTTGAAAAATTTGGATGGATAAAATATGTAGAATACAACAATTATTATGAAAGGCGGTGTTTTTTACACTAGAACTATTGTTGTAAATCAATTAATTAGACATGCATACTTGTAAACATATAGTTCAGGAGCCATTTTTTATTGTATAAGAACAAATATATGTTTTTTCTTGAAAGTTATGGATAAATTTTCCTCAGAAAGAAATCAATTTCCAGCTACACTAATTTTGGTTGAGAGTATCGAAAGGGTTAAAAGTATGAAATAATAATTTTGTTCTAAGATTATATTTTTCCTAGCTTGATCGCCTTAGAACCTACCTTAGAACATAGCCTTTATTTATGTGTGTGACCTTACGTTAGACACAAATAAATGTTACGTCAGTGTCAGTTAACCAATACAGACACTTGAAGTGGGAACCTTCAGTCTATTTATCTAGTTGCCTGATGGTGACATAATTGCTGTCTATGTGTCTGCCAGTCCGTTTTAAGTCCATTAAACTAGGAAAATTATAATCTGAGAAAAATTATTGTTTTATATGTTTAACCCGTTTGTTACCCCTCATTTCAAACCTCTACCATAATTTTACTAGCATACCTGATAACAATCAATTTATTTCTAGCCAAACTTCTACTACTAATTTCAAGGAGTTTGTGTTCTTATATGCTTCAAAATGGCTCTCAGCTCTTAGACTAATAAGCTGTGGAAATGTTTAATGAATTAAAATGCCATTGTTTAATGTAACACTACAAATTACATCTTTGGTTGGTATATACTCGTAGACCTGATCTATGTTACAAAATTATAAAAATTTCCAGCATTAACATGCCTAAGTGTAGATTGTCTATTATCATGATTTTCTTATGTCTATAGCAAATCTTTTTTACTGTAAATCTTTGCAGCGTAAAAAAACAAAATTGTTACTTTGGTGCATAGGCTTTAATGGAATTATTGTGCAATTTTTATTGTGATTAGTAGAAAACTACTGTTTTACTGTTGAACTGTTTATGTTTGTATTTAACTATTAAGTTTAATGTTACATCAGAGCTTATTTGGTATTAGTTATTTTTACAGCATAATTTTATATACACAAGTTTATCTTCGATGAATTAAAACATAGAGTTAAAGTTGTTCTTGTCAATAAGTGATATTTACAATCACATTTATTTTGTTTGGAAATTATAAATTATTGAATTAGTAATAAGTTAGTTATGTTACATTCTATCAAAATATTTTTTGTAAGATTAAAAAGATTAGTATAGTTTTAAATTGTCATATTTTTTAGAACGAATTGGTTTCGTTGTTATAGGATAAGTTCAAATTTAGATTTGGGAGTTTAACAAGAATTATTGTATGTTAGTGTACAAAGTCTGAATAATATAAATGTAAGTTTGATCATCATTACTATACCAGATTAATAACATATAATTATACAATACAGTATAAGTTAAAATTGACAAATTAAAATATGTACGTATATAATAGAATAAGAGGGAGAGTCAGTACAGTACAAAATCAACAGCACTGATAATAA
>NW_025776939.1:0-46934 GCF_021130785.1 Homalodisca vitripennis | reverse complement strand
TGACAAGGGGTTTATTACCATATGAATCGTGTTTAGAGTTGAAAATTTGTATATAGAGATCAATCAGTATTAGTTGAGAACATGTGTTAAAGCCATAACAGGCACGAAATAGATAAATGTAATAAGCTTATACAAATAAATTTACCTGTCATTTTATATATTATTCTGAGAATGTTAGTAAAATTCACAACTATTAACGGAACTATTATCTAACCCATCTGTATGCTTGAAAAGTTAACTTGTTGGTAACTGCTATATAAATGAAACCTTTAAAGTAGGCCAAGTTTATAATCACCATTTGGTTCTTTGTGTTAGTCATAGAGCGGAAAAATCCAGACCCGTAGGAGAATCTTAGTTGACCAATATTTTTATAACTTTCAACATTAATTAATACAATTTTTTTATATTAATGTTATTTTTCAAAATATGCTTCAACACATCATTATCGGATACAAACGCCTCTAAAAGCCAAAATTATATGTGTTTTTCTATGATTTTATTAAATATATTTTATATTGTACAAATTCATATTTAAACCCTATATGTAGATATCAGTAAGTAATCTGACACATTGCAAAATAGACAGTGATTACTGTGAAAGTAAAAATGTTTTTTTATATATCCTAACATATTATACATTACATTGGGCATACATTAGATAAATAAAATATTTGATAGCTTTTTAGACGAAATTGTATATACAAATCGATAATAAAGTTAAATAAGGATTTCTGAACTTAAACGGTCCTTAAATAAAAATATAGCATTGCACTAGTCCTCATAAATACTATATAGATAACCGCTAAACCAAAAAACACCTTTGATTTAAGAATTGTTTATAGTTTATCTTGTATGAAATTGATTATTGAACTGTACAACTCCATAAATACTCCCATACAGGAAAAAATCGAAGAATTAAACATCAAGAGGTATTCATATTATTGTGGGTCATGCTGTGTGTCCAATTATATGTGTTAACCATTAGTTAAAGATGTGAAAATTTAAAATGTTTTAACATTATTCAAGTAAAAATGTTTTAAACCAAAAACATTGATGACGCGCAACTCTGCGAATACATTTGCGTTCCTGTATATTCCTGTATCTGCTGCAAATATAGCCTACAACCGTATCTACGGAAACAAATTTACCTTATATGTACATATTCTCAATTTATTAATGAATTATATTCAGAATAAATTAATTTGTACACATATGAAATTACTGCAACCTATAATAAAGTACATAATACTACGCGTACTACCAATTACGTACGAATCTATCTCTATAATGATTATTTGGAGTTGAACTAGAGGAGGGGAGTAAATATTCAGCCCCTGGCAGACAATATACAGCAGACAGTTCAACTCTCTGAGAGATTTATGGTCCACGTCTGCAGCCTTGGTATTATCTTCTGAACTTATCCTTTGAGTACATTTTTAGTTTCTTTCAAAATCCTGTTAACCTGTTTGTATATTATGTTTTAATAACAATTTAGAATTAAACTTATATTAATAAAAATAATCGCAAATAATAATTTAAAAATATTTCGTTTGTAATACAAAACCACAAATATTTAAAATATATGTCATAACTAAAACTATATTTTTTACATTTTATACTCATTTATTAAACCTGCTTTGTGTAAATTACCAAATATTTACAAGACATTAAGAAACATATGTGGTAAATGTTCTACGTAATATCATTAATCTTTAAGATTATAGAAAGTTCATATATGGCTCAGCCATACACATCTTTGTTACTAAGCAAATGGCTCAGCCATATCTGTATGATGTAAATACAATTAAAGTATAGATACCTCGCTATGGTTGGACTAGAACCATTAAAGAATTAGTGTTTAACTACGTCCCATTAATTTTAGTAGAAGGTCTAGTGTCGAATCGTGTCTAATAATTGTTTAAAACAAGTTTAATGTGTTGTAACACGTTTAAAATTTTGACACTCTTGAATTACTCATATATTGATTAATATGTTAGGAAATTGTAAATATATTTAGCACAAAGATTCTATGAAATAAAACATGATCTTTATTCATATTTATTAAGTAGCATTTTAAGCAAAAAACCACACTACCACCCATCTTGCTCATTAATCTTGCTTATTAAAACTTTGTAAACTTGTGCTTTGAAATATATTTGTATTGAAAGCTTTTAACCAAAATATTATTCTACGTATTATTGAAGTAGCTATCATAAAGTATTATGATATAATTGTGAAACAAGATGTACGTATTAATGTATTTATATATTTACATTTAGAAGAAATACGTAAAAGTAAAAGTAAATAAGTAAAAATGTATTCGTAAAAGTTCATATAAACTATTGTATATATATAGTTTGTAAAATTAGTTTTTAATTATAAATATCTTAATTTCAATGTTATGGATTAATCCAATATTAAAAAGTATATATACTTGTATTATAAAATTTGGTTTTAATCCAAATTGGATTAATCCATAACATTGAAATTAAGATATTTATAATTTAAAACTATTTTTTGTCAGTATACAGCTTTTATAAAATATAACATAATATAATAAGCATAATAAACTAAATTATTATATAAGTACTAAAGTATTAGTATTAATAAAATAATTACATAAAAATCTGCTCACGAAATGTCAATATATTTTATTTAAAAATACAAGAGAGTTCCAATTGACTGCTATAAAAAACATTCTTTAGATTTGACCTCGGAATAATTTATGAAATATATGTATTTTATGCTTTGGCATATAAGATTTGATCATATATATATATATATATATATATATATATATATATATATATATTATATATATATATAGATCCCGGCGGAGCAAGTTCTTTTAGTGATTCAATGTTTATTGAAATTTAAAATAAGGATATATATATATATATATATATATATATATATATATATATATATATATATATAGGCCAAGTTTATAGTCACCATTTGATTCTTTGTGTTAGTCATAGAGCGCAAAAATCCAGACCCGTAGGAGAATCTTATTTGACCAATATTTTATAACTTTCAACATTAATTTATAATTTTTTTATTAATGTTATTTTTCAAAATATGCTTCAACACATCTTTATCGGATACAAACGCCTCTAAAAGCCAAAATTATGGCTGTCATAATTTAGGGAGGTCATATAAACTACTAATAGCGTGTAAGTTGTTACATTGTATACTATACATGTACAAATAAAGTTTTCTGTCAAAATTTATCTTGTTCGGATTAATTTGTTCGCCACGTACGTATTATTGTATCTGAATAAAGCAAACAGGGTCCATTTTTCAAGACTGATATCAATAAATATGAATTTATATGTATCAATCAAAATAAACGACTAATATTAGGCCTACTAAGTGTTAATGAAAACACTACTTTTCTAAATAGTTTAATTTTTTTTGACAAGGCTTTATGAAACCAAAGGTTTCATCTTCACGCAACTCCACAAATTTGCCTAATATCAATGATATCACAGATATTAATTCAGATTCCATTTTAAGAGAATCGCCCGTTAAGCGAGATTCAACTGGCTAATAAACATATTTACACTTGAAACATCTCTATGAACGAGTATAGTTCAGACAAATGGAATAAATAAAAATTGCAACCAGATAGGTTTTTCTGTTCTTCAAATAAGTTTTTAACAAGCTATTTACGCACTAATATGTATTCATTAAACAACCGTTATCCAAAGTGTTTTATTTACTACGTTAACAAATGCGAAATAAATCACCTATACTTTATTCGTATTGAAGAATAATAAATAAATACCATAAATTTTAGGCTCGTAAGTAAATATACTAAAAAAAGATACCATCATTAAATATGAAAAACCTGAAAAAAACCTTTACCATTAAATAGGCTATATATCCATAAACCGTAAATTACAATAGCATCCTTACCGTTTACGTTAAAAAATACAAAGTATAAGGAAACGATATTAGCATACATTTGTTTTAGTATAATTATTGTTATAATTGAAGGTTTAGAGATTTCACCTTATATTATAAAATAAAAAAAATCATGAATGAAATGGCGAGCACTGTATAGTATTGTTTTTATAAAGCATACAATCGCCACTTTTACAACCAAAGTGGAAGCAGTGATGTATGAACAGTAATCAAATCCCTCGTCACATTAGAATATATATTAGTTCCCGACAATAGCGGGACAGGGCCACACATACATGTTTGTAGCAAAGAGACCTTGTGATAAAGCCAAACCATTATAGGGGTTTGTATCGAATAATGCTAACAATACACCGAAATGTGTAAAATGTTTGTGGCAGCCAACACAATAAATGTAAATAAATATAACACGTTGTGGACTGTTTGCACTTCAGGTGTCATGATTCAGTTTCATGAAAATCTAACTAGTACAGTTCCTCTTCAATGTAATATATTAAACCAGAGTACAAATCTAGTGATCATATTGGATGTTTAACACACATTTTGCCGGTCTGTAGTAATCTGTTCAAACTGATTTGAAATAAACATTTCTTTTACTATATCTCAACTTTGTTACTCGTACAACAACAAATATAATTACTATAGTAACACATCATACTGAACTTAAACCAATACAATCATACTTACAAGGATACTACTATTCTATTCTACAAATTATTTAATATGATTAAATCACTCAAAAGAAATTTCATAGTTTAATAATATTTTAATCCAAATTTATAAAACTTTTTCACATTTTTTGGTTAAATATGTCTTATTAAGATAACAAATTAAACTTTAAACTCAGAAATATTTAAATAAATTGTTATTTAGAAAGACCTGTATTAGAATTGAAGATATAAAAGTGTATAAACTATTGTTTAATTATATTAAGTACAAAATAAAAATGTATTGAAATAGTTTTAAAATCCAAGGGATTGTAAATCAGTAATTGAAAATATTTAAATTTGTAATACTTTTCAGTATCAAATTACTCAGGGTTAGTCTGGCCAAATAGCATTGCACGTCCTACCAACCACAAAAAGCCGGTGTTCCTGGCACTACGTCTGATCTATAAAAGATTATTTCCTACAAACGATGATGGATGTCGGATTAGGGATATGTTAGTGGAAAAAGACAGTAATTGTAATATAAAAGTGAAATTTTTCTACACCCGCGATTTAAATAGTATCAAATATTAAATACTTATAAAAATCCACTTTGTTAACTATATAATTAAGATCTTAACGATAATGAAACAATTTAATAAAAACTACATAGGTAGTAAGCTTTTCCAAATTTAGGGATTTTCAAAACAGCAGTTGGATTTTTGGAAATGTAGATTTTTCAAGTGTTTTTTAAGTGAGTTACGAAAACAATTATAGAAACGCAATTTGAAACCCTTTGATAAATATATCTAAACTCAACAATGTTAATTTCTTTTACAATGTTAAATGACTTACAATATAAAAGAAATTGTAAAAGAGGCACCATAAAAGGCACGTAATATAATTTCATAAGGGGTATTTTGCTGGTAATATATATATATATATATATATATATATATATATATATATATATAGAGAGAGAGAGAGAGAGAGAGAGAGAGAGAGAGAGAGATCTATATAAATTAAAAAACATTTAATTATCACAAATGTAAGAATTTCCGGACACAATCTCATACAAAAACATAGCAGAAACTTACAAAATTTAATTTTACGACTGTGAGAAATTGTACGTTGACTTGTAAAAAAAGAACATAAAGACACGATTATAGGGATACTTTTCAAGTATAAAATAGGAAGAATTGAAAAATAAGCTATTGCATAACACGGTAGCTAATCTATAACTTTAGCTAAAATAGTTATAAACACAACACCCTTGAATGCTTGGGAATAATTTTACATAAAATAAATTATTAAAAATTAAGATGGACCTACAGATAATTCAGTTCTCTTCTTATCACAACTAATAAGGAAACTTAAATGTAATTATTTTATTTACTTATAATAATTTTCCCCAATTTATTTACTATATATCATATTTATTGTTTTGAAAAATTTTTATATTTATTCATTTGTGAAGTCACCTGATAATTAAATATTTTATTCAGAATGGTCTCTTAAAACTAAAATTTATATTTGAAAAAATAATAAAAATTAATAGAGTTGCAATGTATTTGTGGTATTAAATAAAAATACCTCCAATTCTCCAAATACTTTTTATTTTTAACATTGTTTAAATTTGTAGCGGAAATTTACGTAATCTTATATTAAAAGTTCAGTAATAATTAAATCAATGTTTAGAATTTTACATTGGAATCATTGAAATATATATAATAAATACTAATAGCTTTAGAACACTAGCTCAAACTCTATAAACAGAAAAATAATGCTTCAATGTATGTATATATATATACATATATATATACATACATACATACATACATACATATATATATATATATATATATATATATATATATATATATATATAAACATTGAATCGCAATAAGTACTTGTTCCGCCGGGACTCGAACCCGGATCTCTCCCTTGCCGGGTGAATGAGCAGTCCCCATTTTTTACGATTCAATTATTTTGTATTAGGCCGTATCTGTCACATTACACATACATTACATATATATATATATACTATATGTTAAAAAGAGTATATATAGGTTTGACTATATACGAGTGAAACAGATCACGAAAGTATCAGGACAAATGTTGTATTTGGAATGCTTTATTCTCTACGGCATGTAAGTGACACTAACGCTATAAAGGGAAATACGGTACTGCCAAATATCTGCATTTCTGCGGAATAAATTTCGTTCGTAGGATTCTGCAGATTTATCTGCAAGTCTTTACCCTTGTCTCTGTCGTGACATCTGGTATATTGCATTAGCTTAATTCCTCGATAAAACTTGTGTATTGCAACCTTTATATACAAAATCTTTATAATCACATTTTTTTTATTAAATGTACCATGTATAACTTATATTTGGCGATATCAGTAATTTTTAAGAAGTTTATAACTTTTAAACATGGATACAGGTATTGACTTTATTTATGGCCTAACCTACAATTTTAGCTAATACATTGATGAGACACGATCTGGTACAGTATAATTTACTATATGAAATTCTGTCCTGGAAGGTTGTAATAAATTAAATGATTCATTTATAAAGCTATTTTGACAGGATATTGTCAACATTTATTAAAATATAATCTTATAGGATACTGTTTTCATGCTAAACACAAAGAAAATATTTAAAACATTGCCAGCTCTGATCTATTTTACTTAGCTTCATACGATATTCGGCCGTAATATAGAAGATGATGAAGGGGATATATAACCTGGTTCGTCTTATAAATTTTTAAAATGGCGCATCAATGAATCTGAACTGCAATTACTAACAGTTCTGAGTAAACAATATGGATCAGAAAAACCCTTCGCTATCTTTGGAGTAAATTTATTTCTTCTTCTTCTTCTTTAATTGTAATGATGTGACTGTATAATTTTGAATTTGATGATGTTTTCAATGCTTTTATGTGTTCATTATATCTAATTTTGAAGAATCGTCCGGTTTGTCCAATATAGTGGGATTGACAATCGTTGCAATTTAATTTGTATACTCCACTATTGTTGAATTTTTAATTTTAATTTTGGTTTGTTGAATTGCTTTTGTTTTTTATTAAAAGTCCAAGGTTGTTCAAGGTACGAACTTAATCTTAGTTAGTACCTGAAGATGAAATGGAAGATTTCCTAATGTAGGCTACATTGTAAGAAAAATAAAAGTTTAAAAAAGTGTTAAAATGTTTATTCATATTGTGTTATACATATTTATAAAAAAATTTTTGGAGGCTACATCTCTATTATTATTTAAGTTCATTGTAAAAATATATTTTTCATATTAAAAACCTAACGCAGCAGAGACTTATAATATAAACAAGGAAAATTATTTTCTATGTGCTTTACAGATATCATTAGTTATAAACGTAGACTAGGAAGAATAAGAGGACAGATTGAACGCTTTTGATTTCATGCCTATTAATATTCTGTTAAATGGTTATATTCGGAGAATGAATACCTTCAAGTTATGTCGTTTATTTTGGCTGCACAATGTATTTGGACATGACATAAATGAGGAAAGTCTTATGCGAATATTTTAAGTTCGAAGGTTTCAAAGTAAGCAAAAGAAATTGCAGTTTTCCTGGTTGTAAACTTTACTAAGTAACTACCCTCATTAGAATGACACCTTTTAACTAATCGTTTCCACGAACTGCTATCGTAATACCTGTTTTTTGTAATCTCGAGACGACTTGTTGGCAGATAGACACATATCAAATAGTACAAAAATAAAATTATCATAAATTCAAGCCCAACCAAATTTTATAGTTAGTCATGCATTTATCTTGTCTATGTATACATGAAGTAATACCCAAGACTTTAATCCTAAAGGTGAAATGTTTACCAGGATATTTTTCTTCAAGATGTATTCATATATTAATTCATTAATTACTTATTAGGTTACAAATAACTAAAAGTAAACAAAAATTAATTGAATTTTATTTTAAAAAAGCGATGGTGTGACACAATACAGGGGATTTTCATGACCTATTGAGGGTATTTTTATATATGAAAATTTTAACCCCCCCTCTCCCACACACAAAAGAGACGGTAAAGATGGCAGTAAGTTAAAATGTTTAAAAAAGAAACCCTAGAAAGTGACACCTCATTTTACATTAAATATAAAAAATAAGAACGATGAAAACTAGATCTCTTCAATGTTAACCTATGACATGTGGTAGCCGAATTCAAATAATGTTCAAATTGTTTTATAAAACATGTACAGTTTACATTTCACGTTATTATAAGTTAGATATAATTTCACTTAATAGTTATTTTGATACCTTACGACCCGAAATAATAAAGCAATTTATTACTAGAATCAACAAACATCAACAACCATGATCATTGGGAATCAACAAACAAAGCATTTATTGGGTATGTTACCAAAAATTTTTTAATGTTTTATTGATCATTTATCATTTAAGTCTAATAAACAATAAACCGATAACAACAGAAATTAAACGTTTAAAAAAGGGGTTTCTCATACTTTACACCCTGTGTTTCTTTAAAACAATTAGTTTAGGAAAAGAAACTTTATTTAACGTCTGAATAAAACTGTATTTAGAGCAAAGAAACACTTAATATCATTTTGGAATAAAGTTACTAGTGACCGTGATTCAATATTGGAATGAATAAAATATACAATTTTACACCAATAATTGAGCCATCCCATCAAAGATTACCTCATTTGTTTCTTTGATGTTTCTAAACACCTTTTGATCTGTATAGTAAAATAATAACTCATATGATATTAGTATTTTTATCAAACCATTCTTATATGATGTAAAAAACCTTAGACGAAGGTGCTTTAATTTTATTGAAATCAGTACAAATTGGATCGACAGTTTTCATACAAAATGGATTTCATATTCCTGCATTCTTTTGGAAATCAGAAAACATTACATAATATAATTGAAATATGACCCTACAGGTCCTTCAAGACATGATACTTATGTTTGAATACAAGCAGTCACTTCGAAACATTTCACAAATAATTGGTAACAAAATACTTTTAGAAATGCTTTCATGTTAATGTGTTGTCAAAATGTATAAACCACACAATTTCGAAACCACAAATAATATCATATAAATATAAAAAAATATTATTTTCGCTCATTATAGTGAAATACCCCTTAAATTTTAAGATTTAGTTAATTAAGTACAATGGCCATATACAATGTTTACTCTTGAGATATAGCAGAATCATTGTAAGCCATCTGTTATCAAATCAGTTTTTAACACTCAGAATTTCAATACTATGGTATGTTTAGGACCGAAAAAACCCACTCGCAATTACTGAACATAAAAAAAATATAAAAAAGAACAACAAATTCAACCAAATGTTATGTTGAAACAAAGGAAAGAGTATGTGTATCTTAACAGGCTTCGTCGTGGTTGGGTACAGTATTCAAGTCTAGAGCTCATTTCATTCCTGATGACAAGTTTATGTCATATAGAAAGAAATCGCTCTGGCAGACAGACGATAAATTGCGTCAGAATACTTTAAATAAACATCCACCATGATCAGCCAAGATGCATGGACAAATATGCACTGAACACATAATCGTTGAACTAACTCTTGTCATACTAATTCTTATTTCATACTGAATGTATACAGAAGATCTTTCTCGAGATACAGTGGAACCTGGCTAATTCCAACTTCTATAATTCGAAATCTTCTTTAATTCGAATATTTATATTGGTCCCTAGCATTTTCTATATAAGTAATGTACACATATCGTGGTTATTTTGGTAATTCGAACTTTTTATCGAACCCGATGCCGATTTTAAAGACCGGAAAAGGTTAAGGGAGCCAGAAAATCCATATTATTGGACAATTGTGTTTTAAAGTGGTTCAAACAAACTAGGGATAAGAAGATTCCAGTGAGTGGTCCTCTCATATCTCAAAGCTGATCAATTTGCTACTGAATTGGGGAAAAAGATTTTAAGGCTAGTACCGGGTGGCTTGGCGGCTTCAAAGGTCGCAACAAAATTTCGTTGAAATTCTTTTGTGGTGAAAGTGGAAGCGTTAATTAACAAGAAGCCAACCATTGGAAAACAGATTTAGAGGAGATGATTCAGGATCGGGACGAAAGGTACATCTTCAATGTTGATGAAAAGGGACTTTTTTTAATGCACCCCTGACAAAACACTCGCATTTAAAGAAGAAAAATGCCCTGAAGGAAAACTGAGTAAAGAGAATTACTCTCCTGTTTAGTGCAAACATGGACGGATCAGAAAAGCTACCTTTACTTATGATTGGCAAGTCGGCTAGTCCCCGTTGTTTCAAGAACGTCAAATCAAAACCAGTGGAGTATGTGAACAGCGCAAGAGCTTGGATGACCAGTCACCTTTCTGAGAAATGGATGTTGAACTTGGACAAAAAGTTCATAAAAGAAAAAACGAAAAGTTATCTTGTTTATAGACTACTGTACTGCTCATAACACGATTCCAGTAATGGAAAATGTTAAAGTAATTTTTTCCCTGCCAATATGACTTCGGTTGTCCAGCCTATGGACCAGAGGATCATAAAGAACCTAAACAATTTGTACAGACGTTTATTGGTTGAGTACGTACTGATTGAAGATTGTGACGCCCTAAAAATCACGTTAGACATTCTTCAAGCCTCTCGCATGTGCAAGAAAGCTTGGGACAAAGTAATGCCCGAAACGATCAAACATTGCTTTAAAAAATCTGGTTTTGTAAAAAAGGAGGACAACGCCGAAAAAGCCAACGACATTATAGCGGAAGCGGTACATTCAGTTGACGGCTGGGAGGACGTCATTACTGACCCTGCGGTGACGGGTCTTTTACACTACTAATCGTTGACTCAACGACCCTTTCTGAGAAAATAACAAATAAGACAGGGTCATTTAGTCTACAGGTCGTTGAGACAACGACCCCATTTTGATATTTAAGATTTTATACATAGGTTCGTTGTGACAACGACCCAGTAAAATGAATGAAAAGGGTCAATTACTCAACTGGGTTCGTAGCAACAACGCCACTTTTTGCCAGTTTAGTTTAATATTTCAAAAGATGGGTCGTTGTCTCAACGACCCTAAATTATATTAAATGCTTATATTGAAAGAACCAGGGCTTTTACTCAACCATTCTTTGTGTCAACGGACCAAAATGGAGAAATGTATAAGCAATGTGAAGAAGGGTCGTAGCGACAACAACCCATTTTTAACTCAATGGATAAAATATAGTAAGAGGGTCGTTGAGACAACGACCTACTTTTAACTGTTCAGAGGTTCTTTTAGTCTACTAGGGTCTTTGTGTCAACTGCGTGCAGCCGGACATTGTGGCGAGATGTTACTACTGCGCACCAGTCGTACGGCGCTGAATGTTGCGCTCGTATTGATGTAGCGTACATTATTCTCTTGCCACTATAAATTTACAAATGTAATAATTTGTTTTGTATTCATTTAAAATTATATTAATATAAACCCCTTTTACCGGATACAGATATACTTTATAAGCAGTAATTATAAGACATTACCAAGTAAGAGTGATAAAAATGGAATGCAAATAAATATTAAAAATGGAAATTGTAACGATAAATAGCAATTCTAAATATCAAGAATATAGATCAAATTAATAATAGTAGATAAAAACCTGGAATAACAAAAACCTTGTTTCTTTTATTTATGGTTGGTAGTTGTTAAAATAGCCATATATATATATATATATATATATATATATATATATATATATATGTGTAATATATATTATATATGTAAAATGTATGTAATATATATATATATATATATATATTACATACATTTTTGGTCTGTAGTGGTTATGGATTCTGGGGGTTGTGATCGTAAAAATCCTAAATATCTCCCGGAGATTCCAGCATAAGGTAAATTGCAACTGTTTATTATTACATGCACCTAAAAGTTTCCTTACCACCATTTTGTATTCTATTATTTTGTATCAAATGTTTGGTCAAATTTTCAAACATTTGTATCTGGTTTGAAAATTTTTAAATTTTGAAATAAAGTTTACTGTGCTGTTGGTAGAACACTTTTGCAAAAAGAGTTACGGGACAATGTTTATATGCGGCTTGATAAAAATACAAATACAATTTATAGGGAGATAAGAACTTCCCAAAATAAAAGCATTGCCTTATTATTTACAAAGATAATTATATTAATCTTTAAAATGTACATAAGTTTTCGAGTTTTATATAACTTCGTTACAAAAATACTTTCTGAATGGCAGTTGAATTGAAATATGGCGATATTCAGAGATACACTGACATTGCGAGTGACATTGGGAGTACTCAAAATAATTTAGTATATTGAAGGTAAAGGTTAGCAACTTGTAAAGGCGTGCCTTTGATCCGATTGTTTGCTTTATATGAGGAAATATTAATAAACTATCAGAAACACTCTACAACTAATGATATAATGCTCGGTGGCTCACACTGGATTTAAAATTGTAACATAAAAATCTAAAAATACAGACTGAAGGTCGTTCGGACTAGCGTGCGTTCGGATTACTGTGGACACGGATTCAAAGTGGACAGTTATTGAACGTTTAAAATGTTGATTGTGGGTGACACCATAGTGTGTACTGGCTAGCGATAGTACTAAAGATTATTTAGCAAGCAATTGGTATAAAGGTGCTAAAATTAACAGGATAGTCAACTTCTTAATTTTTTATTGTTGACATCAGTAACTATGGTTATGGAAAGTGAAACGTAATTTCATTCAAAATTTAAAGTCAGACCAAGCTACTGTAAAATTTTCAAAACTGCACTTCAATAATCATCATTTTAAATAAAAACAGTGGATCAATGTATTATCAAGTAAAATTTCATGCCTACAACTTTAAATCTTGTTTAAACAAGAATGTCATTCTTAATAGTCATAATCTTCAGTAGGAAACAAAACTATGATTAAATCCGTACCGGCTGCCACAATGCCTTCCAAGGACCAAGTCATCAGTGGGAACAGAAGTTTTGAAGGATAAAATTCTCCGAATCCTTGTCGGTGACCAGGATATCTTCCTAAGTACCTGAAACCGTAAGTTTAAATAAACGTTTTCTGAAAACTAATAGTTGAATATTTTGCTAGCTGTCTGGATTTCATTACAAGAACCTAAACTCAAAAGTATGAAAATTTTAGTGGAAGAAAATAGTTGTGATGGATTGTCACAGCAAAATTCCTTGTCGACGGTCTAGATCTCAAGCCTGGACCTGAAATTCTCCGAGGCGGAACAACCCTGATGGACTGCTACAGCAAAATTCCTTGTCGACAGTCTAGATGTCAAGTCTGGACTTGAAATTCTCCGAGGCGGAACAACTCTGATGGACTGCCACAGCAAAATTCCTTGTCGACAGTCTAGATGTCAAGTCTGGACCTGAAATTCTCCGAGGCGGAACAACTCTGATGGACTGCCACAGCAAAATTCCTTGTCGGCGGTCTAGATGTCAAGCCTGGACCTGAAATTCTCCGGGGCGGAACAACTCTGATGGACTGCCACAGCAAAATTCCTTGCCGACGGTCTAGATGTCAAGCCTGGACCTGAAATTCTCCGAGGCGGAACAACCCTGATGGACTGCTACAGCAAAATTCCTTGTCGACAGTCTAGATGTCAAGTCTGGACTTGAAATTCTCCGAGGCGGAACAACTCTGATGGACTGCCACAGCACAATTCCTTGTCGACAGTCTAGATGTCAAGTCTGGACCTGAAATTCTCCGAGGCGGAACAACTCTGATGGACTGCCACAGCAAAATTCCTTGTCGGCGGTCTAGATGTCAAGCCTGGACCTGAAATTCTCCGGGGCGGAACAACTCTGATGGACTGCCACAGCAAAATTCCTTGTCGGCGGTCTAGATTTCAAGCCTGGACCTGAAATTCTCCGAGGCGGAACAACTCTGATGGACTGCCACAGCAAAATTCCTTGTCGGCGGTCTAGATGTCAAGCCTGGACCTGAAATTCTCCGAGGCGGAACAACTCTGAAGGACTGCCACAGCAAAATTCCTTGTCGGCGGTCTAGATGTCAAGCCTGGACCTAAAATTCTCCGAGGCGGAACCACTCTGATGGATTTCCACTGCAAAATTCCTTGTCGACCACAATTTCTTATCAAAGATCTAGATGAGTAGCCTGGACATTAAAGATCTCAGTGGAAGAAATCAAATTTTACGGATTGCAACAACACAGTTCCCTGTCAACGGTCGAGATGGCAAGCCATGACCTGAAATTACTAGTTGAAGAAAATAATTCTTATAAATAGAAATACCGCCATTCCTTCTTATTGGCTTGAATGCCATTGTAAGATCTGACATTCTCTTGAATTTATGAATTGATCCAACTTACAGTAGTTACAAATTCTATAACAGCTTAGTAGTCTCAGGTACTGTCTGTACTTGGGGGGGTGGCGGAGGGTCAATTGTGAAATAAAGTTGTAAATGAATATGAAAATATTTCTTTTTATTTCAATGAACGATAAAAATCCTTGGTAATAGTTTAAAAAGATAACACACTATTGTGAATGAGCTAGTTTTAATGTTCAATAAAACTTACAAAACATTCTTATTCTGGCTGCATTTCACAAAGCTAAAATAGGCTGCATCTTATAATTTTGTCTTTTAGGAGACTTAAAAAACTCTATTGTACTTAAAGAAATACTGTAAAATATATAATCTCCTTTTCACCTATAACAAAATTATGCAGTGTTCAATAATATTTATCGTCACTGTGTTAAATAGAAGAAAATAAAAGAACCATTTTTCACTTTTATATTTCAGGGGATTTAATACCGTCTTCAGGAAGTTTTAAATTAAGTTAATACAAATCTATAAAACGTAAACAAGAATCATGAAATGATAAATTTAAACACAGTGCATAACATTTGAAGTCCAGCTGACGTAAAATTTTTCTTATTTAATCTTGTTCGAACAGTTGATTTTTAGAAAGGATGGAATAAAACTTTTAATTTTTGACAAATTTTTAATCTTTAACAATAATTTAAATTTATGTCTTTAAAAATTTGTATTAAATTTAGACCAAATGGGTTTTTTTGTCTTCAACATGATTTAATGAGTTTGCTCTACGTGCTTTAGTTTTAATCTGTTGTAATTTTCATCAGGGAATGGTGGTAGTTGGTGTATTCCTTTTGATGTAAAACACTCTTGTTTATGTTCTAGACCATGTCTTGCTAATGGTTTTTCTTTATTTTTATGGAATATATCAAACCTATGCCCTGTCATACGGATTCATAAATGGTTAGATGTTTGGCCAATGTATTGTATGGAGCATTACTTGCAATTTATTTGGTATATTAGATTTTTAGAATTACAGTCATTGTTGTCAATTATAGGATGGCTTTATATGAAAAATATATATCAAAGGGAGATGTTGCGGCAAGCCAATCAACCTTTTCACCAAAACTACTTCCTTTTAATATTAGTATTTTTAAATAATTTGTTTAACTATTTTGCTACCAGGCAACTTATTTATAGAAAGGTGTGTCTCTGATGTTAAATTTCCAAAATATACATGTACGTATATTTTATATACGTAAACTCGAGACCGGTTGCAATAAAACTATTGCATTGTCTGCTAACGACACCATTTTGAGGAAGGAACCACCTCACCCGAGCCTTTACCTGAGACTACCTCACTGTTGTTTCTGTAGTTGTAGTTAGAATATTTAAGTTTCATTCCATTGATATTTGACCATAGATTAATTTAAACTGTTAAAACTATCCAATGCAAACAAACCTCTTTTAACAACTTATACATGTAATTAACAAATCGATTACATGGTATAGTTGATACGCTAAATATTCTACAGTTACACGATGGGATTAGCTACTGAGTGGTAAGAAAGTTTTGATATCAGATGATGTATATAGTGTCGACTACAGTAACTCACCTAGACTTATAAATGAACTCAATCAGATATAATACAAATAACATACGGGTAGTGGAGCGCACAGAATTCAAGTACGTATATGTTACAATATACCTAATATATTACGCTCAGCCGAAAAAATGAGTATACATGCGCCAAAATGGAGCTCCTTCTTGTCTATGTATAAATAAAGATTCATATAAAATTTAAAGCACACAAAAAAGACATTTTTAGAAATATCTTGCGGATGGATAGGGTACTTGTGTTACCATGCCACATCTAAAAATGTCATATGACTGTACACAGTTTGCTTACAAATTTATTTCTTCTGCGATTTTCCCGTCACTGTACGGTTAACCGCAATAGCAATTTAAAAGTGATCGCTATAAATCAGTAACCATATATAAGTCAATTCGTTTTCGATATATTGTGCGGTCATACAGACATACAGAAATTAAATCTTTCGTCCTTCTCAGATGAGTGGCTTCGGCACTGTCAATCGAATTCCTCATAGTGCATGTTTGGAGTTGTAGTTGTCAAAATTTAGTATTAGTGTTTTCATTTGTTTGCAATGTTTTCATTTTAACTTTAATTTGAACGTTGGGTACTGTTTGATTAACCATTTAATAATAATTAGAAACCTCAACCTGTTTCCGACAGAAGTAGAAATATGAATGACAGTTACATTATTTCAGTTTATGTACATGAGTGAAATATATTTTAATACATAAACAAGAAATGGGAATCATAACTAGAAATGTATGTCTTAAAAATATTTCTTATATTTTATAAATACAACTGTTACCAGACTTTAAATCTAGTTCAATAATATATACGTATAATAAACAAAATATTTAGATATAATACTTATACAAAGTATTTACCCTTATATCAGATGTTAGGACTAAACTCGGCACAGACGCAGCGCCTTCATGCCTACCGGGCTAGGAGTTGACTGATTGACCCTGTTTCGTTTGAAAGTGCTTGTTTGGGACGGAGGGGCGTTGAGACAACGATCAGTTGAGTAAACGCCCTAGAATGTCTTATTTGAGGTTAGATGCATTATAGGGTCTTTGAGTCAACGACCCCTTAATACATATATTTCAACTTATTCTGAAACTAGGTTGTTGATTCTACGAACCTTTTTCTACTTTTCAACTTTTAATTTATATTTGGGCCGTTGATACAAAGATCCGTAGTGTAAACGGCCCAATTTAATGAATTAGATAAAAAATATAGAAAAAGGGTCGTTGTGTCAACGAACCCACTTGTAGTTCTATTCTTATATTCGGTATATGGGTCGTTGTGACAAAGAACCATTGGATTGAACTTTTAGTTTTCTTAGTAAATCGGGTCGTTGTCACAACGCTTCGTAGAGTAAAAGACCCTCTGTTATTTGTTATTTTTTCAGAAAGGGTCGTTGAGTCAACGATTAGTAGTGTAAAAGACCCAACACTGATATTGCAAATATAAAAATAGGGTCGTTGAGACAACGATTCGTAGAGTAAAAGAGCTGCCCCCGACCCTGCCATCTCTTTTGAAGATTTTGTCAAGGTGGATGAAGATGTTGCAGTATGTGGTGAGATAATAGACGCGGAGATCATCGCTTAAGTGCTCAACAATAAACAAGATGGCGACATGGCATCGGGTGAGGAAGACGGAATCAGTTGGGGCGGAAATAAACGTTCTGAGTGCGGCCGAAGCAGCACATCACATCGTGGAAATTGTTTTGAAAGTAAAAAATGACGTAAGTGAGTCTATTTTCAATTAATTGAATATGGCAGAATCTTTTGTCACTCTGAAAGACTTAACGTTAGTAAACAAGTGAAGATTTCCGACTTCTTCCGAAAAAATTTAATACTGTTGTACTGTGTAATGTTCCTTATCACCATTCAAATTATTTTCTTTTATTCATAAACATATACTGTAATTGTGTATTTTTTAGATAATTCATGATTCAATTTTGCACTGTTTTACTATACATAGAAAAACATACGTTTAAAACCATTCATATTATTTGCAATAAAGATTTTCAGCAAAGATGTGAAGTGTCATTATTTTAAGCCTTAAATTCTTAACTTTTTTAATCCTGAGAGAGAGACAAATCCTGTGGTTCCTCTTATATTTATCACCTCTTTGTTGAATATAAATTGCACTGGATAACGCACTCTGCAAATGTATGGTAGTATATCTCGTACTGCAGTGAATTTATGAATAAGAGAAGCCATGTTCTGCTTAACGTGAAAGACCTAGTTACAATTCGGATTATGTAAGAAACACATAATCATATCTTTCGTAGGGTTATTTTTGTTTTGTAGAAAAATTACAGAACTGCACAGGGATGAGCAGCTCACATAGAAGTCAGTCTCACTGTGTTGCCATTATAACAAAGTTGCTGATTGGTTATATTTCAATATTAATCTGTTTAGATTTTATTCGGTAATAAATTCGATTAAATTTCTGAAATGATTATTTTTTTATTGCTTATGGTATTTTAAAAACAAGATACATCATAACTCATTGAATTTTTCATTCAAATCCTGTCATTAAATATTAGGACTAATAATAATATTTCAATTGATTGTAACCTTTATATTAAACGATTATTTAAAGCAAATGCCATTATTAAGTCCATGTAATTTCATTGCTCATGGTGCCACTGCGATAATAGGCTACCCTTAAAATTCAATTTTATACGAGGTAGACTCTCTTAATATTTTGTGTCAATTAATTGATTAATTTATTTATTCACGGTGACGGTAATTTGCTTTGATTGTATGTGATTAATTATGATAAAGGTACAACAATATAAATTGGTATTTACCGTGCTAATTGCGTGCAGTTAATATATTTAGTAATAATTTCTTTTAAACCACCCATATAAAAATGATATTTTTCTTTTTTCGTTTAAAATTTACCGTTAGTGGTGGTGGTTAAGATTGTACTTTATTTTGAAGTTTTGACTTTTGGTGGTGAACATTTAAATTTTAAATAAAAAATACTTTACATCTAGTTAAAATAATATGAACAAAATTTTAGGTACTCCAACACAATAGAACAAGTGAACAATGATCTATTAACGATATGTAGTTATATGTCATACAACAAGCTTAGTGTAACTTTCTTCGGGCCGGTAAGAATGGTAATAAATTTATCAAGATTTCTTTATATTTTTCCCCTAGTTCACAACATTCTAAAAAATTAACGCTTAAATAATCTAGTAGCTATAAAATTTAGATATTAGCTTTTACACCATTTTTATAAATCGTGTTCTTAACCTTTGGATTTATGGGTCCTATTACAATAACATTCTTTTTATACAATGAATTTACCATAAAGACCTAAATTAAGAATATAAAATACTAAAATTAAATACATAGACAAACTTACATCAATAAAAAATAAAAAAGAACACTCTCATTACTAAAATATGGCATATTATTAGGTAAATCAGACGAACCATTCCTAAACTAAGTAAAAGTAAATGCTCTATTAATCTTTGTCCAAACAACGCCTTTCCTTCGTATTTTGTTATTATTAGTGGGGTACTAAAGTAATCAGGCTCCGAGTTTTTCGGCAGGGTACCTGCCAGAGCGGAGTGATGTTGAAGTGGTCGTAGGTTTACTTGGGCCTGCGTATTGTGTTGGTTTTTAGCTATGACTTTAAATTTATTCATATTTATAAATAATATGGTGTAGTGAATATGTGATATTGTTAAGGTTAAAATAATAAGGTCTCTTCAAAATTTAACACGAGTCTTTCGAGATACTCCTACCAAAATACGCACAATTCTCTCCTGTAAAATAAAGAATCTTTTTAGCATGTACTGAGATGATGATCTCCAAACATTAATACCATATAATAACCATGATTAAAAAAACCTGAATTACATTCTTTATGTAATTTCTTATAGCATTATTTTGGACATGTAGACATTAGTTGGGACTGAGAAGAAAGGCAGTATGGGATTGCCAATGGAAATTAACATCAACCTCTACTCACAAAAATATTCAACTTTTCTTGAGGTTGTATTTACTCCTGTTTAGTTGTTTTATCGGGAGGTTTTAACTGTATAACATTACTTTTATAGAAGCACAGGTTAAAATTTAGATCGTTCTAGATCTTATATAACTGAAATAAAACTACATGGCTATTAATTTAAAGTCCATATGTAATACGATTTAAATACACGAGATCAATATAATCAGTAAACATTTCAGTGTTTTTGTATTTAATGGAGGTGGTATCTCATTGGTGAAACCTTTCCATTGAGTTGGATTTATTGGTAACAGTCCAATAATATACTGTTCCCTTTTCAAACACTGGTGTTGGTAACTTAGTTTTTAAAACTATAGAAAATAAATTTGTCGGTAGAAGGAATAAAAGTTGCTGATAGAGGTTCACGTACTGAGTATTATCAAGACTTCGGTAATTTGTTACAAATGTAATCACATCACTCGAAATTTCTGGTTCTTTTAGCATTTATATTGCAATTATAACACTCTCACAGACAGACTACAACGAGATGAGATCTAATATTTTACTCAAAAGTGTACCGACAATAAATTTAGGTTGGCCTGCAACTAATTCTCTCCCCAATTTATGCCAAATGGGGGTTCAGAGTTCCACATGACATTCGTGTTTTGCACAATTCAGAAACGCAGTATTCGTATTATACTCTTATTCTCAAAACATAAGGAAAAATATGGTAAAAATATATGTAATCGGTTTAATTAGTGTAATATTATATTAAATACCTTTAAAACATGACGTCTACCAATCTTGATACAATATCGGTTGCCGTAAAAATTTTTTTTAATGGGAGTCAAAGTTACATAAGTTATAAGCTTTTTGAAAAACATATCCTGTCTTTACCTTATAACAACCTTAATCCCTTTATTGCTGGTAGCAAATTAGTGAGTATGTTAAACTGAGAGTAGTGCTTTGTGAGCGTATTCCAATAAGTTTACATTTGCACACATTATTTACATTTATATTGTATATAGAAAAAGCTGTGTGTGGAAACTCAATGTTAAAAGTCAGTGAAAACATGTAATTTCATCACACTTTTAATTTAATACAATCACTATCTCATCAGAACCTTTATAATTAAAACACTCCTATAAAACTCAACTTAATAAATAAAAATATCTTTTTATCTTATTACAAGATATACCGAGATAGAAGCCATACTTAAACAATACATTTTTAAATGAACTAAGTGTCCAACCATGTAATGTAGCAAAACATTATTTATTTTCTGTACGGTGTTAATGTGCGCAGGATATTTTAAGAAGGAAATGAACTATAGAATAGAAGGTTTAATAGCAACTTAGTTACATTACAAGGCGAATTTAGTTATATATCACAATTGTACTCTAGCTTGTTTTAATAATAAGCATCAACATTGTTAAATTTAAACTATCATTCCCCAGCCCACTTTAATAAAAACATGTAATATAATCCCAAAAGAAACTTTATTCACACATTGGAGAAGAGTTATCCACAAAGATTATAGTGATTGGGGCGTAATAGCCAATTATACCCATACATTGTAGAGTTTGGTCATCCTCCGATGGAACACAGTTAAATATAAAACGCTGTTTGATCATACACATGACAATCTTTTAGATATTTTACACTTCATATAAATATTAACTTGAACGTTTACAATCCCATTTAAATACATTGTTGTAGTTAAATTTAAATGACAAAATTATTTTGTACAGTATAGTTATTAATTTAGTAGACATGTAATTGACATGGTGCTTTTTTAACCAAATGTATAATTGTGTATATCATTAATATTAATTTACTTAAGTCTTTCTCAATGTATTTTATTACAATTTTATATGTAGGTTTGTGAGTAAAGAGATTCAACTAATAATAGAGATTTAAATATACAAAACAAAAATATAACGAAACAGATATCAACTTTAAAAGGTACAATTATTTTAAAGATTATTCAAAAACATTTTCTAATATTAATTAAATATATTCTTTCTCCTATTAAAATCTAAAACCAAATCATAAGTTTATCATAAAATGTTGAGTGTCGCAAAACTAATTCGGCGCTACTGCTACGTATCCGCTTTCTAAGTCGGATTGATTACTCGGCACCAGTAACTCTAGAGTTATGTTATGCGACCTACCATGGATGCTATAAGGACCTCCTCTATTTGCGTAAAATTTGTATGCGTATTTTTTATTTGGTCACCAGATTATTATCGAAAAATACTTGGATATTTAGTCAAACATTTCAAATATCCTTACAGTAAAGAAAATCATTATTTCTTCGTTACTACATTATAAACATTGTTCTGATGATAAACATTTATCATCAGTCCGAAAAAATCCGAAAACTTGCAGTCCACGTAGCTCCTGAACCATTAGAGATATAGAAAAACTCTAAAATGCAAAAATGTCTTATTTTGTAGTGTAGAATATAAAAACAACATAAAATACAGGGTGTTCCATAAAATATTTTATAGTTGGCCGCCATATTGGCAAAAATTATGACAAGTTCCAGTCCACGTAGCTCCTGAACCATTAGAGATATTGAAAAACTCTCAAAAGCAAAAATGTATTATTTTGTTGAGTAGAATCTAAAAACAACATAAAATACAGGATGTTCCATAAGAGATTTTAAAGTTGACCGCCATATTGGAAAATGGCGGCCATCTTCAAAAAATTTGAAAGTGTATCCCTGAGTGAAACTTAAAATTGAGCAAGTTCCAAATTTAAAGTGTGGTGCTAAGTCGTGTAATTAAAAAGTTAGCTATTGGATCACTTTAAAAAACTCACCCTGTATATATATATATATATACATATATATATATATATATATATATATATATATATATATATATATATATATATATATATATATATATGAATTTATGTGCATAAACCATTTTTTTCTGTGTTTATTTCAGGAGGGTCCGGGATCAAAATATTATTACCTGTACATTCTAAGATTTATTAAATGACACAAAAACCTGAATTTCAGTACAACGTAAGAATTTCACAATGGTGAGAATTCATCAAACCATATTTTATATAAGATTTGTATGTCAAAATAATTTAAATAAAACTCGCTAACAATAGATTAAACTAAACCTAACCACCTCTTTATGTAGGTTTTCAATAATTGTATTTTTGACATGCACGGCTGAATAAAAAAATATAAACCAGAAGAAACGTAACATTGTAGTTCACTCCTGGGCAACAAACAAAAGACTAATGAGGTTAATTAAGCCACAGCGTATAAAACTGTAACGAATGGTGAAGAAACTAGTGCCAGAGTAAAATGAAAAATATTGCCTCATTAAAGAAAATCTCCGTCTATATTACAGTTGGCAGTTGGTCTATATACAGGAAAATCACAACTTATTTACATATATTACAATAAATATGAAGGTCTCTGTGAATAAAAAAAATATTTTAAAATTGAGTAGTGATAGATTGCGTCAATTGTTTTAGTACTGAAATTTTGGTTAATATTTAAATTAATTATTGTGATAACTACTATATAATTACAAATAACACTTAACCTAAAATGTTGCTCTATATATTTAAAGTGAAAAAAGTTATTTAAAAAAACGGTCATACGAGATAACCCGTGTGGTAAATATATAGAACTTTTTCTCTGCAATGTGATGACTACGCTTTTCCTATAGTTTTCACGTAAAATGTAGCAGAAAACTATCGTTTTTCAGTATTCCTCTCAGAACGTTCATTAAGAAATCTAAATTTGTTGGTCAAATTTAATCAAACATTAACCATTTATGTTACAAGAAAAATATAAAAGAACATTTCTTTGTTGTATAGAATACTTATTAATTACTACACCACATAAAAATAAAATTTATGTAACTTTGACCCTTTTAATTGAACAATTAATCATGGCTGTTGGTGGTCTAGTACAAAGCTAATGCAGCAAACAAACCGCTTGCGATTCCACTGAGGTTTGGTTAGGTATTGATTTACTTGTGAGTGGTATACATAATGAGCAATAACTACACAATGTCTAAATGAAAATATGTTTGAACCCATTGAAGGCAACAGAAATACTATACAAATATAAGCAGAACAGCAAATAAAGTTTATGATTTAACTATTGACTCTGACCTTTTCTGTACGACTCATATAGATGTGAGAAATGAAGTTAAATAATTAGCATACTTGGATAGTGAGATACTTCTGAAGTCTATGTGATTCATACAATTAAATGGATAGGAGAAAAGACTGCAGTAAAGACACTTTATATGATAGATCATACATCAATTATGTTCTAATCATGTAAAAAGGAATATCATAGCAAAAGATTACTTTTTCTGCAGAAATAATCCAAAAGAGCCATTGCCATTCTTGAATCAATAGAAAGGTTTAATTTTAAAAGTCACATCCCGCTATATATCTAAAGTGGTTACGCACACAGAGCAACTGGAACTGCCAAGAGTACATTTATACGTACAATACTCAGCAGCTGAATACCATCTTACCTTGCATTAAACTGCAAAAATACAGCAAAAGACAATTTTACGCTGGACAAGAAAACTAAAAGGAAGCAGAAGCAATCTTTGAAGATGCAAAGAGGCAAATCGAATGGCCTGTGTATGTCATTGAAAATTGCTATTCCTTGCAAAGCAAAAGTCTCACGTAACCTTCAATTATTGTAATTTCACGCCAATAAACATCTTTTAAATCTGTATAAGTATAAGATTTTTTATTATTTTAACACTTTACCAGTGACTAATTAAATATTTATTTCAAATGTTTATGTTTTCAGTCTAAAGTGATACAGAAAGTAAAAATAATTTAGAGATTTTTACGCAAATAATTTTACAAAAATAATTGTGCCACGTATCACTGAACTGAAGTTATAATATATTGTATGATTATACGATATGTTATAACTTCAGTTCAGTGATACGTGGCAAAATTAATTTTGTCGCATGTTAGTACTGTAATCCATTTATACGTCGTAGCACATGGTATTCGGAATCACTATAAAATATTTATACCGTTAACTGATATAACCATTGATTACAAAAATTATTAATATATAAATTATATTAATGGTAATCTTTTAGGTAGACATTATTTTAAAAGTACTGTATTCGTAGATAACGAGCAATAAGGATATTTGTACTATGTTGTACAAAACTAATCACTTATATTTAAAACGTCTTAAGTATGTTTCTGTAATTCACAAAAAACCTCGTTTTCAAGAAATTAACAATTTCTATACTTACTTTAAGTGTTATTCATTAGTGTGAAACTTATGAAACAGTTAAAACACATAAGTATAGTTGAACCACTTTCAACTTGACAGTCAGGCATATTACTGGGATTGGCGAGAAATGTAGGTTCGAATTGTGTTTGTTTAAAATTTACAGAAGAGGTTATTATGTCTGAATAACATCACGATATTCTATTTACAGGTTTTGTACGATTTGAAACTTTTACACATAGAACGTTTTAGAAATGGTTGTAAACCATATATTAAAGGGTTTAAATTTACACAGAAATGTACAGAATTTAAAATTTATATACTAATCATTATTATTTACGATGGTTTTTATTATAATAATAAGTTCACTTATTAATTTATAGTAAAAATTAAAACACAAAAATTTTGACTGTACTGTTAGGCGAAATTAACAATGTAAAGTATTTTAATTTTAAGTTTAGAAAATAACAGGAAGGTTGCAGACAACAGTAAATTCATTGATCTATAAGAGAGTCTGTTGCATGTTAAATGTTTTCTGCCTGAGACTGAATATTTACATTCCGAGACATTATAGCTTCTTCCGTGATTAACTTTATATTTTCCTTAAGAGATCATATTGTTTGTATGGATGCATAAATATTAAGTGAATTAAAATCATCTTTTTTTAAAACAATAGTCATGTAAAAGATATCTAACATCGGTTAAAAAACATTTCCTATATGGAAACCGTAATTTGCAAAATACCACGCAGATATGGAGAGTTATAACTAAAACGCAAAATCACTAATAATTAAACCGGAAACACACACATAAAGACTCCGAGAAGCGCGTGTTGGAGGTTTTTATACCAACCCTTCCCGCTAACCAACTAACTGAAACTGACGCTTACGCAGTGAGAACATTGTGCAGTGCTATGTTCATGTGTGATAATTATACGTTTTACGGGAAACACGTATGCAAATGGCAAATATATTGGACAGCAAGATTCTTTCAGTTTATTGACTGGCCAGGGCTCAAAGATATTGTAATAATATTGTTTTACTTCAAAGTAACTTTAAACTTATTAAACATTTCTATACAGAGTCAAAATATTTACAAGAATCCATTATAATTTATGTAACTGTATCGTGGTTTACAAAAGGTCACTAAATTTGAATTCTTAAAATTTATTTTATTTGCATGAAATACCAGATGAAAACATTGGTTTAGTTGCCTCATATTATTTATGGACAAGCGAAACACAACATTCTTATTTAAATGTTAAAACTATTTTCCTGAGTTCCTTATTCCTCTTCATGCATCTATAATATTGATCAAATGTTATTTATTTAAAAATAAATTACTGTAATAAAAACCACAGAGCTAACGAATGCTCGGGGCTTGATTTATATCTTGAAATTTATAAATTCATTTAATTTTAAAAATGATTTTTTATATATTTTTATTCCACCCATGGAAAATATTTTCTGATAGATAAAGTAATTTTCAATCTTCATATTAATAAGCAGTAGATATTCCGTTCCATTAAAACATTATTTCAAATCCTGACATGTTAAAGTATTAATTGTTTTCTTAAATCAACAAAGTTGTCTTCAAATGACCTTTCAACACCTTTTACCCCTATCAACAGCACATATAATAGTTGCTCTTTTGAAATAAAGTCCCCCTTCCCAGCCGATTTCCATTTTTCAGTTAATTTGCACAGTTTTCGCAAAGATGAATTTATAACAGTTCCAATAAAATTTATTTAACTTTAAAAAATGTTAAAATAATATGTCTTGCGACCTCTGGATACAGCAATTACCTGAACTTAACCCGTTATATTATAACGCTAAATATTTTTATATTCTCCAGTAAACCTCGATTTAAAACTTTTCAAACGAAATTGACAATAAATTGCCTTTTATTGATCATTGGTGATAGATTCTACGCCTGATTATTCTACGCTGATAGATCCACAAGGTTCTCGATACTACTTGATATAATTTTTTGATTATTTTAACTGCTCCTTTTTATCCACTTAAAAAGTAATTAATTGTATTTCTTATATAATATAAAGAGAATAGTTTCTTTAATCAATTTTAATGTTTCATAAGTTTCACAACAATGAATAAAGTAAGTATATAAATTGTTAATTTAATATAATGAGATATGTTATAACTTCAGTTCAGTTATACGTGGCACAATTATTTTTGTAAAATTATTTGCGTAAAAAATCTCTAAATTATTTTGACTTTCTGTATCACTTTAGACTGAAAACATACACATTTGAAATAAATATTTAATTAGTTACTGGTAAAGTGTTAAAATAATAAAAAATCTAATACTTATACAGATTTAAAAGATGTTTATTGGCGTGAAATTACAATAATTGAAGGTTATGTGAGACTTTTGCTTTGCAAGGAATAGCAATTTTCAATGACATACACAGGCCATTCGATTTGCCTCTTTGCATCTTCAAAGATTGCTTCTGCTTCCTTTTAGTTTTCTTGTCCAGCGTAAAATTGTCTTTTGCTGTATTTTTTGTAGTTTAATCCAAGGGAAGATGGTATTCAGCTGCTGAGTATTGTACGTATAAATGTACTCTTGGCAGTTCCAGTTGCTCTTTGTGCGTAACCACTTCAGATATATAGCGGGATGTGACTTTTAAAATTAAACCGTTCTATTGATTCAAGAATGCCAATGGCTCTTTTGGATTATTTCTGCAGAAAAAGTAATCTTTTGCTATGATATTCCTTTTTACATGATTAGAACATAATTGATGTATGATCTATCATATAAAGTGTCTTTACTGCAGTCTTTTCTCCTATCCATTTAATTTTATGAATCACATAGACTTCAGAAGTATCTCACTATCCAAGTATGCTAATTATTTAACTTCATTTCTCACATCTATATGAGTCGTACAGAAAAGGTCAGAGTCAATAGTTAAATCATAAACTTTATTTGCTGTTCTGCTTATATTTGTATAGTATTTCTGTTGCCTTCAATGGGTTTATGAATAAACAATAATGGGTACAGTACTTTTTTACTATTGCCTTAAATACTGTACGTTTACTGTCGGAAAAATGACTATGAACAGATTTATTCTTAACAAGCAAAGGGCTGTTACCCGCTTACATTATTTTTTATACAGTTATATAATTTGAAAAACTCGGAAATTCATTTGCCTAAAGCAAATTCATATACTGGTAAGAAGTTCTTTTATGTGATAATAACTTGAATATAATAGTACCGATTCTTACTCAAATTATTTGTCTGTATTTATACATTTTGACTGAGTCCGTGTAGACAGGTTTGCACCCTATCTCTAGTTATACCTTACAATTCCAGCGTTGCCAGTTTGTCTAAAATCAAAGTATGTTCCAAATCCCTTGATTTAATGAAGAAAACTCGCTGAAACATTATTGTTTCCTTCTAACTCATCAGCAATAAATTCAACCAAGCTTGTGACGGCATTAAAAGTTTATCTTCCTTTAAGATATGCATGCTAGTTCTTACTTAGCTGCTGTAAATTTCAAAATGTAGATTGAATTTTTTTTAATTTAGTTGGATATGAATGATGGAGGGCAATAGGTTTTTGTGATCTTTCATTGGAATATTTTTTTTTGTACAGAATTAGTTATTTGCAAGGAAAATGGCCTAAAATGAATGACATTAATTATACTCAATAGAGGGTTTAATAACACAGTGTTTTATTGCTTTATTAGAGAATTTGTCGAATAAAGTCGATTGTTTTTAAGACCTACATGTTTTCAAAATTTGTCAAATTGAGTTGAGTACAGGAACAAGTTCGTAATTTTTTATTTACTGGATATGATTATATTTTGCATGTGGTTTAGATTTTACAGTAGGGTGGTCTCTGCTATTTCTGAAAATTAATTTTTGAAATAATAAGCAAGGGGCTATGGTTAACTTTACCTCTTACCATTCACAGCCAATCATAGAGGAATGCCCAGTTTTTTTTACTGTTCCTGTCTGAATTTGCAATATTCCATAGATTCCTTAATTTTATTCAAAGATATCATTTTGTTCTTCAGTAATGTTTCTTTTTGAGGTTTAGGAGTTTACTAGTATAATGTAAACTTTTACCATTCCCTCCCCGTTGGTGGTACCAACTGTCACCTCATATTTCGGAACTGCTTCAATACATTTATTTTTTTAGATTTTGGCTTCATCATTATACCAGGCTACCATTAGCTACAATCGCGCTTTTGGCATGATTATTTTCTTTGGGCATGTATAGTCTAAATCTCTCTTCAAATATGTTAAAATCTCCTAAAAGGATTCTTTATCATTGGTTTTAGTGATTAAATTTATCTAATTTGCATGACACCACTGCCTACAGACAACAAAGTCTTTTAGGTTATAAACTTATTGTTTAGAATACACATAGCCACTTTAATATTTTGGTCATATTGGATATTAAATATTAAAGAGATTAATATGTTAATGTTAAATTGTGACACTTTAAAATTCAAAGTAGCTTCAAGCAGTAAAGCTTACCTGTTTGGTTCAGTCTGTTGATTGCCTGATGTAAAGTATATAATAGCAGTATTTGAGTAAAGTTTGGCTGATTCCTTTGCATACTTGATAGTAGACTGTGCTTTAAGAGAGGTTTGGTAATCTTCTTTGGTCAGGTGAATATTGATTATCAGAGCAAATAGAATAGTTATGACTGTTTTGGGTACATTTTGACAGGCGGTCTCTGTTAGTGTTTAAACCATGACTGTGTTTTGGGCAGACTTTAAATGGCAGTCTCAGAAAAAATAAAAAACAATTGGGCTGATTGCATAGATTTTTAAAGCTTAATATAAATACTGGTGTGTAAAAATGGTTTCAATACCTTATGTAACGAAGTGATTATGTATTTTCAAATAGGTTTAAAAAAAGAAAGTTAAATTCAGCCAGTATTGAAAACCGACAGCTGCTGCTAAAGTGCTAATGAGCCAGAGCCTGAGGTCAGGTTTGCGTGTTAATAGAAGCAATGTTAACGATCCATTAGTGTAACATAGAGTGCTTTGTCTATAAGTGAGCTAGGACGTAGTGCTGGAGGGAATGTATCTACAGCGTATACACTCTTCATTCACAGTGTATAACTGCTACTGTACTTAAAAAGAGATCAGCTCTTGGTGTTTCTATTTCCTAGAATATGTAAGTGAACCCCCTGCGGAGCTGCAATTAGTACGGAAAATATCTTAATTACAGCTTTTAGCACTCGTGCGGCGATTCAGCTAACACCGACAATCCCTGCAGGCCTATCGAGATTGTGGACCAGTACATGTACCTAGGTATTGATAAAAAACAGATGGGAACCACACATTATTTATTTAAAACCTAAACTTTAAATTCCAAATTATAAATAATTAAAAAGTGTTTACTATGCATAAGTTCAGTCTATTTTAGAGTATGGAATCATACCATGGGGAGGCGCATTCAAAACCATCCATTAAATGTTATTCAGAAATCGATACTCAAGGTAGCTATAAATAAACCTAAACGTTTTCATTAAATCAGTTGTTCATACAATCAGATATTCTCACGATCCGTCAGTTAAATATCAGGAATGTGATTGTCTACACCTATAGGCACAGGGAGGCGGTACTCGGTCTACCCACCCACTCTCTACCAGATACTGTACCAGGGCCGCTGTGGGGGGTTGCGTACGGGCCCCTGTCATCGAGATGACTGTGAACCTGACGAACGCATACTATGTGGCGAATTCATTGTACAGACGTTTGCCTCCAGTGATAAGGGACCTGCGGGACGAACTAACCGGTCTGTTCAAACGACTAGTTAATACCTGGCTGCGGATGGTCGGCTCTGATAACGCTGAGTCTTTCCTCACTCCCACTTACCGTTATTAACTACACTTACTATAACTAGTTTCAGTTGCTTTGCCGTAGTGTCAGCATATACAACATGTTCAACCGCTTGCTTAGATATTTATTCGTTTTATTTATTCTTTGTGCGTAACTTTTATTTTATTTTGTGGGATTTTATGTGTGAGCAGAATTTTGCTTATTGTAAACATTTATAAAAAATTATCGTCTATTAAAATGTTTTAAATAAGAGCTCGCCGTCTCGCACAGGCCTCGGCCCATGCGGTGGTATTTTCTTAATAATACGCTTGAATTGTTTTTAATGTATATTTGAATATAAAGATTAATTTGATTTGATTTGTAATTTACAATGAAAATTTCTTTAAGTAACACGTACATTTTACTCTTTCAGTGCATAAACAACAACTTTTTGTTAATGTTAGGTTATGTAACACTCTATGATAAATTACTGCTGAGAGCTATCCAAAGTTATACTTTTACAGGAGTCAACTTGTTTTTTTTTTAAATATCAGATTATGTGTTTACTTGACTGTTATAATGACCATAGGAGCGGACAATGAACCTAAGAAGGTTGTAGTGAAGGTCGCACTGAACATAGCAGCCAGAACAGAAGTTGAGGAAGAACACAGGTGGTCAACTTGATAAGAAGGTACTTGCATTTTTGTGAGAGCGATAAGATGTATACAGGGTGACAATTAAGTGTGGAACATTTTTTAATTCTTGAACCACAATAGAAAGAAGTACCAAAGTTCACACGTGCTTACTGGTGATAGTAACGCACACATCTGCCCAATTACCCACCGGATAATTCCTTTGGAGGACGGTCCACAAGGAGTCAGACAAAATTCTCAAATAGCAGCATAGGTCAAGTTTGGTATAAAATTAAAGGAATTATTTAGCAGAGTGCAATGCCGCAAACCAGACTTCAAAAGGTGGTTTCATTTAGTAGTTATAGCTATTTGAATTTTAAAACAATTGAACAATGTAAATTATTAAGTATTACAAGTAAACACCAATTTTTAAGTACCTGTGATCAAAGTAAGTGTTCAAAATGTTCACCTACCATCATCTGGCAATGTCCTAGGCGGTTTTAAAAGCTATCCACTGCATTTTGAAGCTAGTCACGAGGAATATCTTGGAAATACATGATGAAAATATTGGTTAAAATAACTAAACATATGGACGTCCTGTCATTATATCATGTTTAAACTTAACAGCTGAATACATTTAACAGGATTTTGAATTCACATTACACAACCTTATTAACCAACATGGGATTTTATGTTGTTTTATAGAAGTTGTTGTTTATGTTGTTTTAGGAAGATTTATGATATAAAATATGCCTATGATCATCCTACGGACCCTAGGAATGTGCATGATACATTTCAGTACAATCCTTTAAATAGTTTGTACATTAAAAATGTTAAAGGCACTTTCGAATTTATAATATTATTAGGATGAAAGTATATACGATAATACATTAAAATTAACGTCTTATTAGATCGTTATAAAGTTAATAGGTAGTAATGTGTAAACAGTTGTGTTTCAATAATTTATCAATAACATCTCACCGAGGTCAAACATGATGAAGCGAACATTTTACAAACGACTGAACACTATGGCAAAATAGGTGAATATATGTGCAGGTTGCATCACCAAGGAAAATTATTCAACCCAGTGGGTCGGTAAAATCATATATACTTTTGGGATATGACACTAGGAGATTAAATTCCTAGAGGGAACTCTATTAGATAACATATTGAGTTACAGTAATCCTTGTCATTTAAAGCTTGTATATTGGAATTAAACATATCCCATTTATTATATAGGGCACATTATTTGATATGAATATTTAACATTTTATTGAAAAATAGTAAAATTATTTAGTAATAGTTTTAGATTTGTATTGAAATATATCTTCATAATTTTTATTTGTATTTGTCTGTCTTTAAATATGACATGGAACTTAATTTTTACACCAACATATTTAATTTATTAATTTACTACTTTCTGTCAACTGAGTCGAAAGCTTTAGCTGAGTCGACAAAAACTAAGAGTATTTTTAAATTTTCATTTAGTAAATGCATTATTTGTTTATAATTTTGAAAAAGTCGCCTGAAATATTTATTTCTTGTCTGAATCCAAATTTTAATTCTGATATTAGTTTATTAGTGTCTTCATAATGTTAAAATTTCTGTTTACACATTTCTCAAGCACTTTACCGATTACACTAAGCAAGAAAATGGGTCTATAGTTGTTAATGTCCATTTTCCTGTAAAAAAAGCAAAATACAATCAAGATAAATACATTGGAAAAATTAAGCGCTTTTATAAGCATCGAACACTCCTATTGATTTAAGTGGCTTAATAAACCTCAGAACAACTATATTAAGTTTTTTTTACCAAAGCCATAATTATATCAAATTTAGAACATCATAAATGACTTACATGTATAAAAAAACATTTCTTTGAAAGTAATCACAAATAATGAATTTAAAAGAAGATAAAAACCTAGAATAAACTTTTTTAAGTGCCATCGCAATGTTATACAACTATTAAATTATAAACCCATGTGGCTCATGTTATCAGAAATATAAAGCACTTTTAGAGCAGATCAACTATCGATGGTGGTTAAAATAAATATTTTTTTGTAACCTGCTAATAATTAAGACAGTTAAAATTTAGTACATGTATGCCTAATGAATTAAATAAAAAATAATAATTTTCGTAATGGTGATACACTCAAGGAGTTCAACGATGGTCGCTATCTTAGAATTAACATAAGATAGAATCTTAGAATTAACACCAATATACCAGATAGAATTAACACTTTCAAAACCAAATTTGGTTTTGGAAGTTCTTGGTGTTCTGGGAAGAGAAAATTTTTGCTAAACGGTTTCTTATGCTCACAACATTAAAGTACAAAATTGGTACATCTATAGGGGTTAAAAAAAGGATTGAAATGTGTTTGGGAATATGTTTTACCTTCCCAAAAGTTTAAAAAGGTAAAATGTTAGATACACGTGGGTAAAACTTTTAAGAAAAAGATGTAAATTTTTCATACAGAATAGTTGCCCACAGGGGCTGAAATAGATTAAAAACCTCTAGAAGGAACTATATATTGTTTTTCAATAACCGTTAACCTAAAACCGACACATTTTATTATACACCGAATGGACTACTGGTAATGTTTTCTCTTGCTGTAGCTAGAATAAAATTGTAATACAGGTATCAATACATTTTAACAGTGAATTCTCCCATTCAGCAAGCTTTGACATAATCCTTCAGTTACAAGTATTTTACTAGTGATATTTCTTCCTCATGGGTCTTGCAAATTCACTAGATACCTTTTTTAATAAAATATAATATGGGACATTCCAACTACCTGTATTTATGTCAAAGTATTACAAATATATTACAGTGCTAGTAGTATAATCTTCAATGCAGAAGCTCTTTAAAATTATAAGGAATATAATGTTTTATTGCAAAATTTATCGCAACATTCTACTTCTAAACTATATTGAAATTTGGTTCTAAATACTAAATTTGTATATGTATTTCATGCTAGTGACAATCATTGACAAATTGTGACACATTAACTCCATCTTGACTAATCCCTAAAGTATAAAATTAATAAAGTAAATCTTTAGCATGTCTTAAAAGACAAATTTAATTAAAACTTAAAGATAGCAATGAAATTTAAAGCACATAAATCTTTGGTTTAGAAACAGGTTTAGTTTCCAAATCCAAGTAAAATGTGTATGCAGGGCATACATATATTTTCATTTTGACTTCCTAAATCAAATACAGTAACAATAGAAGACTTTATGATGTGGATACCTGTAAAAATCTATTGTTATTTGTTACAATGTTGAATTATGACATGTGCTTTCAGCAGTAACATAAAGGACTTTTTTTTAGAAATTTAAATTATAAAATTATTTCTTTACGTAAACTTAAATGAATCATATACTTAAAAACACAATTTCTCAGCTAATTTTAAAAATTTGGACATTAAAATAATATTGTAACATCGTCTAAGACTTGATTTAATTCAGTATCCCTTTTACAAGTTTAATGATGCAATAAAATATATTTTGGATCCAAATTGTAATCCAGCTATATTTTCTTTCGTTCTTTACAATTATTTCCCGTTTCACAATTCCATTATTCGTATTCGGTGACTAAAGATTTATTATTAGTAGCACTCGCTCTGTGACGTAATAAAAAACATTAAAATATATGATATAGGTAAGAATATAAAAAAAATACATATAATCCTACACTTTACTTCACTAAATCCTTAATAAATGATAATTGGACGAAATTTGTGATACGCTTTACTTTCGGTTAAATACGTTTTATAGCACACGGTAGTGTTGCATCAATAATTATTAAGTTTATTATTGTTGTAAAGCATTATTTTAAGGCGTGTTTAAAACAATGATATGAATAAGGACTACAAACATTTAACTAACTAACGCAATTTTCAGCTATAACAACTATGTAAAAGGAAAGTCGATGATCGCACGGTATGGTAAGACATCTGACCGTATTAAAGATATCGCAAGTCTAATCCTGTCTCTGACCACAGCGATTCTTATCGATACAGTTCATCTTGTATTGCACCGTCTCTCTCTAACTTCTTTAATCCTTCCTTAGACCTTTGTCAAATAGGGTTCGTCAGAATAAGGATACAAATTGAAGAGCAAAACCATAATTCTAATGAGTGTTTTGAAAGTATTTTAGATAATTTAAATAATGAACTCAATATTAGTGACTTAAAAGAGCGAAATAAATATGAACAAATGTATATACGAAATTAAATAATATTCGGTTCTTTATAAACATTAACATAAATAAATGAATACATATAGCAAAGTAGCATTTTCCTTGTTTGTTAATTGTAGGCACTTTGAAACAATATGTGTTCATACAGCATTTAAATGTAACTTACAAAATAAAAATCTAAAGTTTAATCACTAGATTTGTACTCTGCTTTAATATATTACATTGAAGAGGAACTGTACTAGTTAGATTTTCATAAAACTGAATCATGACACCTGAAGTGCAAACAGTCCACAACGTGTTATATTTATTTACATTTATTGTGTTTGCTGCCACAAACATTTTACACATTTCGGTGTATTGTTAGCATTATTCGATAAAAACCCCTATAATGGTTTGGCTTTATCACAAGGTCTCTTTGCTACAAACATGTATGCGTGGCCCTGTCCCGCTATTGTCGGGAACTAATATATATTCTAATGTGACGAGGGATTTGATTACTGTTCATACATCATTGCTTCCACTTTGGTTGTAAAAGTGGCGATTGTATGCTTTATAAAAACAATACTATACAGTGCTCGCCATTTCATTCATTATTTGTTTTATTTTATAATATAAGGTGAAATCTCTAAACCTTCAATTATAACAATAATTATACTAAAACAAATGTATGCTAATATCGTTTCCTTATACGTTGTATTTTTTAACGGAAACGGTAAGGATGCTATTGTAATTTACGGTTTATGGATATATAGCTTATTTAATGGTAAAGGTTTTTTTCAGGTTTTTCATATTTAATGATGGTATCTTTTTTAGTATATTTACTTACGAGCCTAAACTTGATGGTATTTATTTATTATTCTTCAATACGAATAAAGTATAGGCAATTTATTTCGCATTTATTAACGTAGTAAATAAAACACTTTGAATAACGGTTGTTTAATGAATACATATTAGTGCGTAAATAGCTTGTTAAAAACTTATTTGAAGAACAGAAAAACCTATCTGGTTGCAATTTTTATTTATTCCATTTGTCTGAACTATACTCGTTCATAGAGATGTTTCAAGTGTAAATATGTTTATTAGCCAGTTGAATCTCGCTTAACGGGCGATTCTCTTAAAATGTAATCTGAATTAATATCTGTGATATCATTGATATTAGGCAAATTTGTGGAGTTGCGTGAAGATGAAACCTTTGGTTTCATAAAGCCTCGTCAAAAAAATTAAACAATTAGTGTTTTCATTAACATTTAGTAGGCCTAATATTAGTTGTTTATTTTGAATGATAAATATAAATTCATCTTTACTGATATCAGTCTTGAAAAATGGACCCTGTTTGCTTTATTCAGATACAATAATACGTATGTATTGCATGTCGCTTGTAAAGACCTCATTTTCTGTTCTCTCTCTCTCTCTCTCTCTCTCTCTCTCTCTCTCTCTCTCTCTCTCTCTCTCTCTCTTATTATTTAATTATTACTGAACTTTTAATATAAGATTACGTAAATTTCCGCTACAAATTTAAACAATGTTAAAAATAAAAAGTATTTGGAGAATTGGAGGTATTTTTATTTAATACCACAAATACATTGCAACTCTATTAATTTTTATTTTTTTTTTCAAAAATAAATTTTAGTTTTAAGAGACCATTCTGAATAAAATATTTAATTATCAGGTGACTTCACAAATGAATAAATATAAAAAATTTTCAAAACAATAAATATGATATATAGTAAATAAATTGGGGAAAATTATTACAAGTAAATAAAATAATTACATTTAAGTTTCCTTATTAGTTGTGATAAGAAGAGAACTGAATTATCTGTAGGTCCCTCTTAATTTTTAATAATTTATTTTATGTAAAATTATTCCCAAGCATTCAAGGGTGTTGTGTTTATAACTATTTTAGCTAAAGTTATAGATTAGCTACCGTGTTATGCAATAGCTGATTTTTCAATTCTTCCTATTTTATACTTGAAAAGTATCCCTATAATCGTGTCTTTATGTTCTTTTTTTACAAGTCAATGTACAATTTCTCACAGTCGTAAAATTAAATTTTGTAAGTTTCTGCTATGTTTTTGTATGAGATTGTGTCCGGAAATTATTACATTTGTGATAATTAAATGTTTTCTAATTGATATAGATCTCTCTCTCTCTCTCTCTCTCTCTCTCTCTCTCTCTCTATATATATATATATATATATATATATATATATATATATATATATATATTACCAGCAAAATACCCCTTATGAAATTATATTACGTGCCTTTTATGTTGCCTCTTTTACAATTTCTTTTATAATGTAAGTCATTTAACATTGTAAAAGAAATTAACATTGTTGAGTTTAGATATATTTATCAAAGGGTTTCAAATTGCGTTTCTATAATTTTTTTCGTAACTCACTTAAAAAACCCTTGAAAAATCTACATTTCCAAAAATCCAACTGCTGTTTTGAAAATCACTAAATTTGGAAAAGCTTACTAACTATGTAGTTTTTATTAAATTGTTTCATTATCGTTAAGATCTTAATTATATAGTTAACAAAGTGGATTTTTATAATTATTTAATATTTGATACTATTTAAATCGCGGGTGTAGAAAAATTTCACTTTTATATTACAATTACTGTCTTTTTCCACTAACATATCCCTAATCCGACATCCATCATCGTTTGTAGGAAATGATCTTTTATAGATCAGACGTAGTGCCAGGAACACCGGCTTTTTGTGGTTGGTAGGACGTGCAATGATATTTGGCCAGCCTAACCCTGAGTAATATGATACTGAAAAGTATTACAAATTTGAATATTTTTAATTACTGATTTACAATCCCTTGGATTTTAAAACTATTTCAATACATTTTTATGTTGTACTTAATATAATTAAACAATAGTTTATACACTTTTACATCTTCAATTCTAATACAGGTCTTTCTAAATTACAATTTATTTAAATATTTCTGAGTTTACAGTTTAATTTGTTATCTTAATAAGACATATTTAACAAAATAATGTGAAAAAGTTTTTTTAAATTTAGATTAAAATATTATTAAACTATGAAATTTCTTTTGAGTGATTTAAATTATATTAAATAATTTGTAGAATAGAATAGTAGTATCCTTGTAAGTATGATTTTATTGGTTTAAGTTCAGTATAGTGTGTTACTATAGTGATTATATTTGTTGTTGTACGAGTAACAAAGTTGAGATATAGTAAAAGAAATGTTTATTTCAAATCAGTTTGAACAGATTACTACAGACCGGCAAAATGTGTGTTAAACATCCAATATGATCATGCATAATTAATTATGATGATTAAAATGATTTAAAATTAAAAAAATAAATAAATATTATATATAATATATATTATATATATATATATATATATATATATTATATATATATATATATATATATATATATATATATATATATATATATATATATATATATATATATATATATGTAACAGAAACATGTTTAGTAGGCAAAGGATTTTAAAGAAAACATAATAGAAACCTGAGCAAAAAGCTAGGTGCAATAATGTTTCTTTATACCTGGAGTCAAGAAAACAGGGTGCAAACACAGCAGTAATATATCTTAATATGTATAGTAAGATAAAACAAGTTTCTCTTCTCGTTGATAATATAATCATATTATCACAATGTTCCATTCATTTCAATAAAAGTTTTATTAAAATGTTAAAAAATAAACACTTCTGAAACTTTAAGATTATTAGCTAACTGTAAAATTATAAGTGCAAACAATGCAGGTAAACATAGAAGATATTTGCATTCAGCGGACCTGGCAGAACTTGTTTTTATAGAGAGATAAACATCTCCCAATATAACTTTGAAAGTAAAGTATTGGATACTGTAAGATTTGGACTTTCACGTAAAAAGTTTAGTCCGGACACCAAGGTATATGAAATGTGAGTTTTGTATGACAAGTTAAAAATAAACTTAAATCACAACATTGTGTGTTTTTAATAACCGGATATCTGCAAACACAAATATCATGTTACAACCGGTATATTGAAGTAGATTTGTTAGTGGTAGTCTGGTCACCTGTGTAATAAGTAGAATATTTTCTGTCAGCATTGTTCATTTGTGGGGAGCAGGTAATAGCTAGTTCACTCATTTACTGAATCTGGTTGGGTTATTTAATAAAGTGAGTTTTGAAAATTAAGATACTATGAAAGAGAGACCATTTTCTTGTTAAACATCTAATATGATCGTAACGAAAAATATAAAAATATGTTTTGGCATTATAGACCTGTAATAGGTCATTATTTAAGTTATTTTATTTGAATTAAATCAGAAAGGTTACTATGATGTATCTGTTTATCACAAGAAAACGTTTTTTATTGTTTCTCATTACACAAAACTCCAATATATGAAATTCAAAGTGAATTAATACATTAATTTTCTGCATGAATAGCGCTTTATCAAAGTCCAAGCAATATTCCGGTATTCTTTTACTAAAATCGTTTTTGTTATACGAATTTAAAATAAATATATTGAACAGAAGAATGTGTATTAAGCAAAGGTAACAACTGTTTTAAAACCGTGTAAAACGATTGGCTGAGCAAGAATGTTTCTCGATACCTTGACTCAAGGAAACAGGGTACAAACTTAGTAGACTATGCTTAGTATACTTCCTTCTCTAGCATATATTATTAAGTCACATAAATTAGTTATAAAACTGTTTTAAGACATGTAATATATATAATTTGTTTTATGTGTATTATTGAATTACTCTACTGTATGTTACCTTACAAAGAATTATGAATTTGCTTAACAAAGTTTGATAAATATAACGGTACTATTTAGGTTTTACAATATTTATAGTAAGATGAAACAAAATTCTCTCTTTATGTACAATTATTTATATTATGGTACGATATTGTTATTGAACAATATAAAAATAAAAAATAAATAATTATGAAACACTAACATAATGAACAAATTGTAAAATGTTCCGCGGTAACAATAGAGGTACTTTTTAAACGTAAAAGGTATCGCACTTAGCGAGCCGGTGACAACTTATTTTGAGAGAGAATAAACATCTACTAATGTAGCTTGGACAGTAAAATATTAGAGACTGCTATTGACTTAAATGTTATTAAATTTAACCTTTAACGTCCTATTGAAAATGTAATATTGACGATATGTTACTTACTCTACACTTTATACTAATTTGTTCACGAATAACAAAAACTACAGAGTAGATCAGAGAGGAGATAAGCTCAGCATTCACAATAACACCCAGCTCTAACTGTTCAGCTGGTTGGGTAAACCTATGTTTGAAACTCTGTACTATAGTGAACTACAAAGCAATAATGAAATATTAAAATCCGCATTCTTACTCACATACATTGTCAGTCTTAGTAAAAACTTTATTAACCGTCCTGCTCATGCGATTTTTTAAGCCGCCAACTTTAAAACAATATTACAGTATATTCAAATATAAAACGAAAAAGTGACTACGAATCAGTGCAAAAAAAACATAAAGGAAAATATAGTTTGACAAAATTTAAAACTATAACTCTTGGAAACATATGTGTACAGTGATTATCACTTAATAATGTTAATTAATTACATTGGCGTTAAACACAATTATTTATGACGGAGGATAAAATCACTAGCTGCTAAAGTAGAGAAGTCTGACATATCAGTTTCTTCCCACAATAGTTTGGCAAGATGAATGATTTTTTTGCCAGGAATGAGAATATCAACAAAATAAACAACATCGTCAATATCTCATTATGTATATTTGGCTGACTCATCAATATGTACTACTTATAGCAACCAAATACCATTTATCAGAAAGTAAAATAAACAGCTGAAGACAAAGTTTTGACAATTAACTATATATTTAAGTTGGCGAATTTGTGTTTTGAGATTTTAAATAATTTATTTAAGTTTATGTGAGGTTTTTGTCTGTTACATATATATGATATTATATTATATACTTAGCAGTATCGATCCATGTAATTAAATTGTAATGTATTCATAGAGCCGCACATATGGTTGAAATTATCGTATAATATCATAAGCCATATCATATTGTTGTATCCATTTATCCAAACTTACATTCATAAACAATCGTGCTCTGCAAAGTTAATAAAGATTATATATAAATAAAATAGACACATATTGTGCTAAACACTAAAACGTTCAGGCTTTAAATCCCACTTTGCAGCTCGTATGTATACAAACACATCAGTAGCGGAGCTCAATCCAATCTGTAGCGATAACTTTATTCCAGTCATGGATTGAGCAATAACTAGTAATTACACCTGTTCTTGTTTTGTCACTGTTATTAATTTAAAATATTTTATACTATTTTTATTTTTTAATAAACCTGATTGTATCCTATGAATAACTAGAACAATTTATTTATTAAATTGCTATATTTAAAACTGTTTTACAACAATACATAAAAATGAAACATAACATATTACATATTATTGCTTTGTAACAGTACGTATATGTTATTGTTATAATTTTAATGCATAGGTTTTCATAACCCAACGCGCTCGTTGCAAAATAGATTTTTTAAGAGGCATGGGTTACAACACCAATCAAGCCTTAAAATTTTTTCTTTGTTATCTTAACCTAATTGTAACCTTAAACAGAATGACAGTCTGCAGGTTTATATTTCACAACGACTTGCTTGATTAATTAAATATTATTTAAATTTATAAAAATATTCTTTATATTTTCTCTTGGAATGCATATTATCCTTCAATTAAATTAATTTAAACTTCATCCTATATACTAATGTGTTCTATGACGGTGATTGTAGTATAACCATGACATTTATCTGCGTTACTTAGAAGGATGCATTCTTTGTTTGCCGTGAAATATCCTAAGATATTTTCCGTGTGATTATCTTTGGTTTTATCTATTAATAATAAAATGAAGTATATACGTAAAAATGTTGTTTTTAGCCTTATCCACACGCCTCTTAGTTGACATGTAGTTTTGCTTACTCTTCCCTTGACTTATGAAAAAACTAATTTATAAATATTATGCACTATAATACAATCGAAAAATCTTGTTACCACTCTCATGGTTCTGCTTTAATATGGAACTGGGTTTATAGGGTATAAAATATAATAAACTATAACAGCATGCATTTCTAAAATTAAATTATTATTAATTTCAACATAAAACTTATACATAAATTTATTTTACTATGCATATACCGAAAAACTACCATAAACAGTTAATAATAGATGAAATTCTTTCATGTAATTTTGTTTTAAAAAATATATTAAATATAAATAATCTCTTCCTGCATTAAAAACATAAACATCCCTCTCGTGAAAATATGGTAGACTTAATAAATAAATAGTTCCCGGGCCAAGAACAAAATGATAAACAAATAGTATACTATAGCCAGTCCTAATTGTTTCTAATACATTAAATAATAAAAATTAAAACTACCATTGTGGCTACGATTGTGGCATTTATAAATACGCAGTAATAATGTTTAACAATATGTTTTTGTTTAATATGACATGTAATCAATCTTAGTCAGCAAACATTAAAACAGAATAAAAACAAATTATTATTTCTAAACATTTTCATAGTAATGGTTACGTCATTAGAGACCCAATTAAGCAGAGTGAGCAGTAGTTTGTCAGGCAGTCGCCTCTCTGTCTCCCGCGAGCCCAAATTATGGCCCACATCGACGTCAGGTAGCTAAGCTTTCAATTAGTTTGCTAGGTAACATTTACACCATACTTTCCCATGATATAGTTGAAACACATTTTATTAAACTGCAAGCTATGCATCAACCCCCTCGAAGGAAGCTTTTCAAATTAGTAAACGGTATAGTATGAAATTTATAATTGCAACCTGTGTACGAATATTCACAAATTATGGGTATTTAGTTTTATTTTCACTTTTTGTTGAATATGTCATTATATGGTTCCATTGTATAGTAAACAAGATTTAATTATTTTATGATAAATTCAATTTGTTTTATAGTCAAGAATAAAGTATTATAGGCCCTACTCTTTAAAGAAGTTATACACGTATCTTATGCACTTTACATCATCTCCACCACCAGATACGGTTTCATTCTACCTTGCTTTCTTTTCAAGTTAAATTTAGAAAAACATCATCTCCACTCGACGTATAGTATCATAGCTTTCACTCTATGTTGGCTTACATTGATTCTCGACTTCGTAAGCCTTAACCAATCTACAATACATGAATAACTTAAAGGGAGCTATCGTATCTTGCTTGAACAAGTGATGAGTTAAAAAAGGCACACTTATTTTTGGGTAACCAAAATCTCATTGTTGATAGTTTCATTCATATTTCGATATATTAATGTAATTTAATTTCAACAAAGGCACTGTAAATCTTTTAAAGATAGGTTTTAAAACATATTTGTCCAAGATAACTAAAACATAGTGATCCAGAAACACTACGCTACACAGAATGTATATTGAATTGTGCATTCTGGTCAAGTTTAACATATTTTGTTAAAATCGTATTATATTTAGGTTGTGGTTTTTGTTTTATTTTTATCATTATAAATTTAACATTTGTTTAAGATCGATTGTAGGTTTGAATATTTGTTTGGGCATTTGGATATTCGATACTCCATCACTGAAAACCCAATGGACTGAATTGCATGAATTTTGGCATAGAAATTTCTTAGGTATTACAATAACGCATATACATATGTTTATTTCAAAATATACTACTCATTACCTAATATTTATTTATAGTTGTTTTATATCCAAGAAGAAATATCATATTCCATGATTTTTTGCAATTACTATAGTCGTATTAATCTTAACAACTATTTGACATTTAATAAAAGCTACAGCAGTGATGAATTAAAACCATTTAATTTGCTTTGGATGAGCAAACATTAGCTTTCGTTGGTGGTGAATTTAGTAACGACAAATATTATCACATACCATTAATTATAGATAGCAGCAGTGACGACTAAAAGGAATTACAGTTTTACTTACTGCACAAAAGTTATTTGGGTAAATGTAAACTGCGGTACTTGAAAGTACGCTAACTTTAAAAAGTAGGATTTTACTTGTCACTAGGAAATGACATATGAAGGAAAATAAAGAAATTGTGTACTTATATGAGTCGGCTAAGTATTCGCCCTTTGACTAAAATTCGAGGAAAAACGATCGTAGTGAACTTGTGACCATTGTAAAATGGAACTATAGGGCAGTACAACAGATATTTTAAAATTCCTACCTTGAGATAGAGAACATACTATATAGTGACATGAGGTGCTGTATTACACTGCATAACAGGCTGCGAAGATTGCACGCAAAATATTCTGCATATAACTTATTACATTAAGTTTTACATCTCTATCGATAAAAAACCTGATAAAAAACTGGCCCCCCATAAACTTGTTTTTAGTGATGACATAAGCAAGTGACCGTCCAAGTATTAAAATACTGTTTATATATTTTAATATTTATATATTGAATAATTCTTTTACTATATTTGTTATTGTATATATTAGTTTATTTGTGAGGTAATTATTAAAAGTTCCACGGAATAGTTTTAATCCAGTGAAAATATTGGTTACATAGTTTCATAACTGTCTTGTGATTAGATTTCGTTTGTAGGACCTCATATATTTTCTTTTTATTTTACAAGTTAAAGTTCAAATTGTTATTAAAATCATACAGAAATTATACAAAATATTATTGTACTTCAAATGAATTTTCAAAAAAACTAATAAAAAATCAATTATTTTCAAAGCTTAATAAAAATAATTATTTCTTTTTATAATTCGATAATCACGTATAGTGATATATTTAACAGATGTATATAAAATAACAATTGTTATCTTATAGTTATTGAACAGTTTACGGTCCTTTTTATTGATCTATGGTGAAGAACCTCAAGGATAAGCAGACTGGAAACGCCCAAAGACGTTGCGAATCACGTCCGTAGAGAAAGTTACAGATGTCGTGTTGGTGTTCAATGTACCGCCCAAACTCAAGGAGACAGTATTCATACAGGATTTTTCCTGTGTCAATTAGGATTTAATGCTATATTGCTAATAAATATTCACATGAATTTGATTAAAGCCGTTTTATTTCATTGCTTAAGTGTTAGATAGCACAATTGGTAGGTAAGATATGAATCATTCAAGGTATTTTTAAAGCGTTTATAAAATTATCTAACAAGAGTTGAAATATTTTTCTACAAAAGTGAAGTGTTATGCCTAATTTTTATCACGAAGTGTTTTTAAAATAAATGGGTTATTTTAAAAAAATTCCACGTAGTAATTAATCATTTATACATTTTCCATACCACTGACAGTGTTTTAGCAAGGCCTTTTTTTGGAGGGCTGAAAAGGATTCGTTTATGTGTATATGTCTGTCTCTCATACAAATGGATTATGTATACCTGCTTGAACAATGTGCATTACGGACACAGTATAAACCCTTATTAACCGGGTGAATATGCTACCATTATACCACAGAGCGCTTACTTTTTCCGATTCAATTATTTTGTATTTGGGCGAATCTGTCACATATGCGTTTTAAATAAGCAAACTGACATATAATCGGAAGCCCAAATACCTGTCA